>NC_143528.1:18000572-18300572 GCF_031878675.1 Megascapheus bottae | reverse complement strand
TCACTCCAACCTAACTCCTTTCCTTGTCAGAGCTCTTGTAAAGGCCATCTTGGTAAGAATAAATGGGTCACAAGCTAAGCAAGACCCAGCAGAGTGTCTGCTCATATGCACATATTTCTTGAGAAAGGGACATCTTTTACAACATGTCTGTTTGTGTCATGGCTTCACATCTACCAAAATAAAGTTGTTCTTGAAAGGCACACTGTAAACATCCAAAACTCAATCATTCTATGCCGTGTTAAATACAAGCATAAATCTAAGAAGGGGAGGAACAGAGTTGTATCAAGATTAAATTTTAATTTATGTGCAGAATAAGTACTTACAATGTGAATATATGTACTTATTAATTGTGAAATTTGCAAAGTGAATGTAAAGAGTAAAAAAATAATGGCCCAGCATAAAATAAATATTTGATAAATAATTGCTATGATTATATGAATTACTGTATTATATTAATAGAATAAATGAATCTTAAACTGTATATTCATCTCTTGCTTTAAAAGCACCAAGAATCTACTTAGCCAACAACCAGAATGCCACTCTGGTGTTGTAATGTGTTCTTAACTAATATCTCTAATGTGTTCCATTCAAATGGACCCCCAAGGCAAGCTTACAATGTATACTAGTCACCAGAAACAGCTGTTGGATTGATTGAAAATGAGAGAACAGCTCAACCTTCCCCCCTGCTTTATCTGAGGAGATCTGACTTTAGTAACATAGGGTCTGGTATTTTCAAAGGGCAGTATGCTTTTAGACAGAAAGGGCAAGAGCAGAATGAACTTTTTTAGGAGTTGTATCATTTGAGGCCTTTTATTCATGCTTTACCATCATTTTTGAATGAATCACTCCAATGTGTTTATACTTGACAGAAATATAATTTAGTAAGCCTGTATGGTGGCTCATGACTGTATTCCTAGATACTCAGGAGGGTGAGATCTGAGGAACATAGTTCAAAGCAAGCCCAGGCACTAAAATATGTGAGACTCTTACCTCCAATTCACCACCAAAAAATCTGAAGTGTCACTGTGGCTCAAGGGGTAGGGTGGTAGCCTTGAGCTGAAGAGCTCAGGGACAACACCCAGACCCAGAGTTCAAGTCCCACAACAGACAAAGAAAAAAAATATATATATATGCATATATATATATAGTTAAGAAGAAATAAATCCAAATTATTTCTGAGTAAAATGTTAAACTTCCTAATAGCCAGTCTGTCCTTCAGTAATTAGATGTAAGGTCAACAGCTTGGTATATTATACTTAATATAATGGTTGTATTCAATTTATTCCTTTCTCATCTAATGATAATTCTTATTAATGCAAGTTATGTGGAATAGATGGAGTCAGGCCAATCATAAACTCCCTTGACTGTAGTTATGAAATATGTTCCACCTCATAATGATGAAAAGACATATCTAGAAATTCCAATGCTACTTCAACTTGGAAGTTAACTTCTTTGAGTAAATTAGGATTGTCCTTGGCAAATGGTGAAGGACCTCACTAAATTAAATATATAATCAGATTTATACTGACATAAATGTATCTCTCTGTGCTCTCAATTTATTCATTTGACACACTGGGACTAGATTAGTGGTTCTAATCCTATCTTCCCATTATAAAAGAAAGAAATTTAAATGCATGCTGTCATAAAGAAATCATTTCCTGTAATATTAGAATAATTATAAATTAATAGTTGAGAATAAAAGGAAATATAAATCTAACCCTGGTGAAATTCTAGAACAGGTCATCAAAAGTATGGCAGATTAACACCAGACAAAAATAAAATAATGCTAAAATTATAGTAATGTTTGCCCTGGGCTCCCTAAGTAACTTTATCGAACAATAGGTTCACTTTTCTAAAATTGTAATTAATAGAAGGGTTACATTATATTCTCCAGATAGAAGGTGCATTACTTCACAAGCATTTCTACCCTTTCTCATGTTTTTGTCCCCATTTCCCTCCCCTCCTCTTGTTTTCCCCACTTCCCTACCCTATTTCAAATAAACAAATAAACATATATACAATATATCAGATAACAAGGTAAAATAACAATATGAGATAACCTTTAGTGAAACCCTTAGTTTCAGTTTTTAAGCAGATTACGGAGCTAGTTCTGATGAAGAAAATATTGAAGTACTTCATGTCTTTGGGTATCAAGATTTTTGAAGATATTTTTCACTAAAACATTTGGACGGTGAAGTCAACCTGTGCTTGTGATTGTTGATATTCTGGTTTGGTGCTAAGCACCATTTGGATATGGAATATTCTCCACAGAATCATGTTATAAAGACTGTGTTCCCTGACAATGGCATTGTTTAAGGAGGTTCTGGAATCGTAGTGACAAGACGAAGTTTGAAGGATTCTGCCGCTCGCACTTACCTCCTACCTCTGTGTCTGTCTGTCTGTGTCTGTCCATATGTGTGTGTGCCTGTGTATTTGTGTGAGTGTGTGTGTGTGTGTGTGTGTGTCCCATCAGACTTTAGGTAACTGACTCTTAGCACACGATCCCACCATGCCATGATGTTCTATGAGGTGCATGGGGACATGTAAGAGTGCTCTGAACCTTCCGAAGCTGGCAGCCCCTCAGTCCTTTTTCCCCATAAGTTCTTTATGTCAAGCATTCTGGTCACAGTGATGCAAAGCTAAGTAGCATAGTTAGTTCATGATTATCCTTTTTTTAAACTAAAGACAGGATAGGTGTGACAAAGGAGTTAATATAATCAAAACAGATTTCCTAAGAGAATTTCTGATTTCTCATGCTTATTATCTCTGACTATACACATAGAAAAAGGGAGATAATAAATATATACTGATAGAATAAAGAAATAATAGATAAACAGTAAGAAATTGTGTAAGTAAATGACTAGAAATAAACTAGACTAGATAATTCCAATCAAGGGCCCTATAGAAAGAATTTCAGAAACAAGGTGACAGACCTAGATGGAAGAAAGTTCTAAGAAAACATTATTTAACAGAACAAGTAAAAGCAAAGCATTTCCTACAGCTCTGATTATTACTTTAAACACCAGGACATAAGCAAAGAAACTTGAAAAGTGAGCTATTTTGTCATCCAGAAGAGAGTGATATAAAAATGTAAAGAAGGGGATGGGAGTTTGGGCCTAGTAGTAGAATGCTTGCCTAGCATGCACGAAGACCTGGGTTCAATTCCTCCACACCACATACCTAGAAAAAAGCTGGAAGTGGTACTGTGGCTCAACGGTAGAGCTCAAACCTTGAGAAAGCCCAAGGACGGTACAGTGCTCAGGCCCTGAGTTCAAGCTCCACAACTGGCAAAAAAAAATGTAAAGAAGGCTAAATTTTCTAAGTAAAACCTTTGGTAAAGCATTACTGTACACAAGTACTTGTACAAATTTAATTTTTTTTGCAAAATGAAAATGTCTTTTAGAAAAGAAATAATAAATGATATGGCAATATATGATAATGAATGATAATATATTTTTCTACTGTTGTTATGAGCTACCAAATCATTCCTACAGTTGTAATTACAAGCATGACAATTCAGTTACAACATTTTATTTTATTGGTAATACTGAATTTTGAACTCAGGGTCTCATTCTTGAAAAGCAGGTGCTCTAGGTCTTGAGCTATACTTTCAGTTAAGAATGATTACATTTAGTGTCATTACTTGTATATTCTAATTGAGAGCTTGACTATGCTATATAGTTCAAACACATTTTAAATTGGAGTTAAATTTGTTTATGTAGGAAAATGACTGCTATGAATAAGTAGCTACTTTAATTTCACACTCATTTACTATTTTTCATTCTAAATATTTCAATATTTTAGTTCTGAAGTTATATCAACTTTCTTTTTCATAAAGCACTTAAAGCATATTACAGACAATTTTAGGAATACAAGGATGATAAAATTAATTCAACTAAGACATAAACCATATCCTATGTAATATTAAAAGTATTGATGGTTTTAATTATATTATTGAGATAGTGCATAGGTTGGGATAAAAAAGATGATTATCTCCAATTTATATCAATAGTAAAAATTTAATTTGAAGAAATTTTAGAAATATTTCCCACACAAGAAAACCCTCAAAACAGAACTGCTACTTAGTGTAAAACAAAATACATAAAATTTTTCACACAAAAAATTAGGAGGAAATAATCCATATGGTTGTGAGTTTGTCAGTGCATTTTATGTACTATATTTTAAATTTACTATTTTCATATGTATTATTTGCAAGTAGATCGACTAGTGGATTTATGTCCATTATGTATGAAGGATGGACTCTGGGAATACTGAAACTCAACAAAAAGCAGTCACAATTGAGAAACTAGTCAAAGAACTGAATAGAAGTATGGCTGACGATGATAGACAATTGGTAAAGAAACAAATGGGATGATAGTCAACATCACATGTGATTAGGAGCTGCAACTGAGAATAACAGTGTGCACCAATTACAATTAATTAATTTATTAATTAATAGTGTGTATCCACTGCACACCACTCAGAGTGGCTAAAATCACTGTGGATGAAAGCAGCTGCAAACTCTTACAAAACAAAATAAAGTCTTTATATGCTATCTAGTAGTCATATGACCAGCTACTTATTGATATGGTTTGAAAAGATCTAGCAACACGAGCTTTATTTTTTAAATGTCAAACTGGAAACAGGGGCCGGGAGTTTGGCCTAGTGGTAGAGTGCTTGCCTAGCATGCACGAATACCCGGGTTCGAGTCCTTGGTACCACATACATAGAAAAAAGCCGGAAGTGGTGCTGAGACTCAAGTGGTAGAGCTCTAGCCTTGAGAAAGCCCAAGGACAGTGCTCAAGCCCAGGACTGGCAAAAAAAAAAAAAACTGGAAACAGCAATAAGCCCTTCTTTTTTATAATGGGGAATGTTCTTTATTTTTTATTGTATTTTATTCTCAGGATAATGTATAGCAGGGTTACAGTTACATTCGTCAGGTAATGGGTACATTACTTCTCCAACCTTGATACTGCAGAGTGGAATTTCTGGGTCAGAGGGCTGCTATATGTTTAGTCTTTTGAGGAGTCACCAGAGTGGTTGAAGGAGTTTACACTCCCACCAACAGTGTAGTAGTGTTCCCTCCTGGCCACATTCCTGCCAGCATCTGTTGGGTTTTTTTTGTTATTTTTTGTTTTTTGGTTTTTTTGCCAGTCCTGGGCTTGAGCTCAGGGCCTGAGCACTGTCCTTGGACTTTCTCAAGGCTAGAGCTCTACCACTTGAGCCTCAGCACCACTTCCAGCTTTTTTCTATGTATGTGGTAATGAGGAATCGAACCCGGGTATTCGTGCGTGCTAGGCAATCACTCTACCACTAGGCCAAACTCCATTAGATTACTTGATCCTGGCCATTCTAACTGGAGTGAAGTGGAATCTCAAAGTTGTTTTGATTTGCATTTCTTTTATGGCCAGAGATGTTGAGCATTTCTTCATGTGTCTATAGACCATTCTTATTTCCTTTTCAGAGAAGTCTCTCTTTAAGTCTTTGTTCCACCTTTTAATGAGATGGTTGTTTCTTTGAGGATTTGTTTATGAGAGCTTCAATTTTTTGAGCTGTAGGTATATTTTAGATATGAAGCCCTTGTCTGTTGCATGGTTAGTGAAGATCTTCTCCTACTCTGTGGGCTTTCTACTTAACTTACCAGCTATGTCCCCTACATTCTGCATGCTTTGCCCATTGATTGTTACTTCCTCCTCCTAGGAAACTGCTTTTCTCCCCCCACTAACATGCATAGTGAGCTTGAATATATGTACATTTAAAAATAGGAAGTTTTGGACATGGTCTTAGAGATATAAACATAGCTACATAGACATAAAAATCTATGATGGGATATATACTCTATAGACATATGTTATATTATATAGATTGATAGGTATCTATGACATACAAACCCTCAGTTTAATTTTAATTACGTTCTAAAATCTATGTGCCAGTGATTACATATAGAGATTCCCTTCTTGAATACTTGTTTGTTAAACATGACATTTGAAAATGCGCTGTAAAAATCAGTGTCAATAAAATCTTTCCCAAAAATAGCAAAAGAAATTGGAAAATAAAGAAAAGTTATATTTGAAAAAATAGGAAGTTTTATATCTTAAGAAGTCTTCAGACTATGGCAGAAGTCATACATACATGCAATTACGTCACAGAAGAAGGTAGAGAGATACTGATGTAAACAACTTTGGGACTGAGTGTGCTTAATTTTTTTTAAAAAGTAAAAAAAAATTGTCTAACACTGTACTCTGGCTACTAAAATTTTAGTCCCGAAGGGTACAGTTTAATAATTCCTATTCTGTAATACTATGAAATTGAATAGCCACATACACTGTAGGTAGCAGAAACTAAATGTCTTACACACAGGCTGAGCATGTACACATATAGATGAGGAGGAGGATGGAAAAATGCCTCAAGTAGATTACAGCTGGAGACATTGGAGATATTCATTAGATTCATATAGATGCAGAGAGTTATCTGAGTAAATGTTCTTATTTATGTATATTTACATGGGCTACAGCAAACACAGATATTTCTTTGCTCTCTCAGCTGAGAAGACTTACAAGAAACTCTCAATAGTGTGAGCAAGGAAATAAAAGTGGCCCGTCATTGCCTTGAGATACTTAAAATGGATTTGGGAGACCTTGGTAAAACATGTATCAGGCCCAACAACAACAGAACTTTGGAACTGAACTATCTACACATAAGCACCTGGACACACACTGACCTTGTGAACTGGAAGGAACCCAGACTTTCAGGAATAAAGACTTCCTGCTTTTATAAGGCTTTTTGAACCATCTCCCTCATTGACTGACACTGTCTGTGATCAATCTTTTGCTTATGGCCACTTGGCCTGTGCTGCATCAGTTACAGCTCTTGAAAGACATGTAATGAGCTCCTCCAGTTTGACCCATTAAAATGGCCAAGATCTTATGCTACCTCAGAACCACGTTTCTGAAGACTGCAGGAATTGTTTTTCCCAAATTTCTATCCAATTAATCCTTAAATGACTCAACTTGACTAATTTTGCTTTGGCCAGTACTTAGCCATGAACACACCATGATCTTGCTTTCTATTCCACTAGCCAGTAAGCTACTGCATTCACTAATTGGAGAAATGGCTGAGGATAGGGGTTTAGAATGTAACTCCAGGGTTTGGAGAAAGAGCACAGGGGCACTCTATTTCTTAGAGCACTAGGGTAGGTGTTAAGCAGTATTAAATCACTGTCATTATTAACAGTGATAAGCATGTCTCTTGACAATTATTTTTAATTGATTGATTTATCCATTTCTTTTTATTGTAAAGATGATGTACAGAGGGGTTACAGTTACATAAGACAAGTGATAAGTACATTTCTTTTTGATCTTCTTTTTCTTTTCACATGACTTGCCAGGGATTTTATATTATCTGTGCTACTCATTCATTATCATCTCATTTCTTTGGGCAATAAGCTACATGAAAGGAAATGCCACATTTTCCCCTAAATCTACCATGAGAATGATGTTCAATCATTTTGATGAATAAATGATAAAGAAATTTTATTTTTATCTTTCAAAGCTTATTTACTTACCTTTACTTTTAATAGTGACTTTATATAAATTATTTATGTTGTAAGCTACTCATAGCTGACTTTCACACAATGTGATGCTTCAAAAGGCCTTTTAGATATTAGTACATAACGAAATGTGAGGAACATGTAAGTATTAGTGCCAAATGGATAAGCTTCTATAAACACACAGTATTTGGTTCCATATTATTGATTTACTTACTTCTATTCATTATTTAATACCAGTATTTGGGCTTGAATTCAGGGCTTGGAGCTCTTTCTTGGTTTCTTTTCTCATTGGAGGCATTCTATTATTTGAGTCACACTTCCATTTCCAGATTGTTACCTGGAGATAAAAGTCTCTGTTTTATTTTCTTGGACTAGTTCCAAACTGAGATCCTTGTCTCTCATCCTCCTGAGTAGCTAGGATGATAGGGTTGTAGCATGACCTCCACCAAAATGGTCCATATTTCACACTGTCCTAGTTTTAAGCACTGTATCTCAAAGCAAAATCAAATATCTAAAATTTGAAATCATATTTAAACTCTATGATGCTAATGGAAATGTCTATCCAACCAACATACTGGTTATTACTGAATTTAAACCAACATACTGGTTATTACTGAATTTACTACTTAAAAAAATAAACAATAGGAAAAAATATGATCAAAATGAACAATATGTAATTCTTTATTGACAATGGTAATGTATATTACTGCTGTAGAGTGGCCTAAACGGGAAATGTGATGGTCTGAATTAAAATCCCCATCCTGTGAAATAAATACTTTAAAAACAAGAGAAGCATGTGTTATCAACATAAAAGTTACTATAAATAAATGAGCTCCACATTCAACATTACTGCTAGGTAATAACAAGAAATTTTGTGTTTTGTCATTTATACCACTTGTTAAAAGTTAGTGATTCCAGGCACATAACAATAGTAAACAAAAATGCTATGAACAAATTACTTCTAATGTCAAAATATTTATGAAATTGCAGTTTACCTACGTAAAAAAGATAAGAGCATTCTCCTTTGGGGAAAAAATAGTTATTTTTCATCATTCTACCTTAGTTAAAATTAACCTAATTTAAATAAATAGTGATTATATAAATTTTTTCCTTTTTTCTTTTTCTTTTTGCTAGTCCTGGGGGCTCGAACTCAGGGCGTAGGCACTGTCCTTGAGCTTTCTCAAGGCTAGAGCTCTACCACAGCACTACTTCTGGCTTTTTCTGTTTATGTGGTAACCAAAGAATCAAACCCAGGGCCTCTTAAATATTAGGTTACCACTCTACCACTAGGCCAAACTCCTGGCCCCATAATAAAACTTTTATTTATTAATTTATTTGTTTATTTATTTATTTTTGCCAGTCCTGTGTCTTAGACTCAGGGCCTGAGCACTGTCCTTGAGCTGACATCAAGGCTAGAACTCTACCACCTCAGCCACAGCACCACTTTGGGCTTTTTTTCTATTTTATGTGTTACCAAGTTATGGAACCTGGATCTTCGTGCCTGCTAGGCAAGCATTCTACCACTAGACCAAACTCCAGGCCCCCCTCACTCTTCTAAAATCTAGGATATGCGTTGAATTCCTGACTGCATTCTCCTCTTCTTTTTCATTTGTCTACCCTGTTCTCCTTGACACCACCTCACCTTTGTAGTGTTCATTTCCTGGTATTTTATTTTGTTGAACTTTGTCTTTCTCAGGAATGGCACTTTTTGAAATCCCCCTTGAATCTATGGTATTTAAGCTAATGCATTTGTGTACACTTCTGTACCACTCATTGTATTTACTTACAAGAATATAAGCTAAATTTAGCTTCCACATATGAGGGAAATCATGCATTTCTGGGCCTGACTTGCTTCATTTAACATATTTTACCCCCAGGTTTTTCCATTTCATTACAAGTGATATCATTTACTCTTGAGCTGGTTTTAATGTCTTAACTATGTCTCTTATTGTGAAGTAAAAGAAAGATCACCGTGTGGAATGTAATAGAAAATGCAATGTGGAAATGGAAAATAATATCATGATGACCTAAACAAGACTACAAATATGATTTTTTAAAGAAATACTTTTTTATATAAGCTGCTGAAAAAAATCTTAGATGCTTATAAATAATGTAAATTATTTTACAGGACTTAAATCTGAATGCTAATGGTGGCTTCATTTGGCTAAGCTAGAGCAGGAATCTATGTATAATCCACTTCAAACTTGATGACTACTTTTTTTCTTCATAAAGTTGAAAATAAACCTTCAGCTTAAAATCACAACTAGAAGAAAAAAAAAGTCATTTTTCTTAGCTGGTCTGTTCATAAATGGCACATTACTTGAGGCTTTCTTATGAGATCAAAGAAAAGGAAATAGTGTCACACTAAGAGGCTTTATAGTGATTAATGTGGTTGTAATGAACACCAAAAGACGAAATAACCATTGGCTACCTATGAAGTGTTGCTCAGTGTTCTGGTATTGGCACAGTGTTATTTCCTTCTCTGACTAGGGATCTCAGAATAGAGAAATCAAGATGAGGGCACACTAGTTGCTTTCATGTGAAGATAATATGTACCCATCTTGCACACAATAGAGCATGCAGTGCACCTTTGTCTGTCCCTGCCTCTTTATGTCTCTCTGAGCCATCAACAGAGCTTGACTCCCTGCCAGCCAGCCGCAAGACTGCATTCCTCAGCTCTCCTGCTCCTACCTGCTACGCTGTGGGCTAAACAACTGGTGTACTCCTCTCTCACAGAAGCAGTTTCTTCTACAAAATTACCATCTTGCTGTCATCAGTATGCCTGTCAGCAAATCATGCCTACGGCTTCTGGTATTTGTAACTCAACCTTTGCAAACTATTTGAGGATGAAAAGGGAGACTTGGCAATTCTTGAAGCTATATTCACAACTGAACAATTCAGACACAAGTACTATTTGAAATTTGTCTATGCCTCAATTTTGAGAATGATTCTGATGAGACATGATTTTTAAAAAGTTACTAGTTCAAAGACAGAGAACAGCTTATTTTCTCCCCCAGATACTTCTGGTGGGAAGTTTCTGACTCCTTTTCTCAGTTAAGTCATTATGTGAACTGTTGGTGCTTCATGCAATGGGAATGTCTAAAAATAATAAATAAATTCGCTTATTTCCAGAATTAGCAAAAACCACAACCTTTGCTGCTGAAAGGTGGGTTCACGCAAGAATCCACATAATTCTGCGGTATACCATTGCCTTTAAATGGTCTCAAATGCTTTCTGAAAATGCCCGATGTGGTCTATATTTGTGGTAATCTATGCAAAGCACTGGTACTATGAGAAATATAAATACATACTTAATGATACCTTGCTAGTTTGAAAATGAGTACTTTTCACCCAACCCTGGGGACTATTCAAAAGCTCTTTGCTTGGGCCTAGAACAAATTTAAAAAGTGAATGCATTACTTCTAGTAGATAGATAATGCCAGCTTTTCATGTCATACATTTCAACTGAGAAGTTTAGATTAACCCCATAACATTTAGAGTTTTTAATTTATTATTTGGGCAATGGAGAAAGCAGTAATGATTCCAGAATCAATGTGTGTCTTAGGATGCAGTATGAGAGTTCTCCCAGAGAATGATTTCAATAGCCATCAATAATGTCATGTGATATGTACCTTGTGGTGGAGTCAGAAGCAATCACAGCTGCAAATTCTGTTCTGTACATATTTTTTGATTGGAAGCCTTGCCATCTTTAAGTAATTTCTTTGAGTTAAAAAAAATCATCTTGAAGGAGGTACAAAAAGTGGTTTAATTCAACATGTCATTTTAAGAGTACAATGCATCTCTATCAACATCACCTCTCCTGCTAAACCCCTCCCTACCTCAACCTTCAACCCCCGAAGTTATCTGGTTCCCTTTTCACACATGTACACTGAATATTCTAATTTAAAATAAGTTCTCAGAACCTAGGAACCTCTTTTTTATAGAACTGCAGGGAATACAACTTAAAGTTTTTAGGTTAAAAGCATTAATATGGACAATATGTTGCTTTCAGAAGAAACAAAATCCCTCACAACCACCAAAGAAAGCTTTGCTCTTTCCTCATTTCTTAAAACACTGAAGATAATTGTCGTTATCAAGTTTATAGCTTTTCATGACAAAAATAAACTTTACTTTTTGAGATGATGATAATTTGACTTAATATGTTATGTCACTCTCAAGATTTTTCCTTGATATTGTGGAAATCTTGTTTGATTTCTTCAAATAGCTCTGCCTGGCAAGGAAGTATCCATGCCTGAAATATTGTTTGTTTGCTACATGGATTCTATGATGGATGTGTGCTGGCCACTCTATATTGTCTATAACAAATATAAAGAGAGATGTCACAAAAATCAAGTCAACCAGTTTAATCAGTAAATTTTAACTTGTACAAATAAATTAAGTCCATTTTGTGTGTCATTTAATGTTTTAGTAAGGATGATAACAAATATTGTTATTGCCTGTTCATTTTATTTTGACAGTTATGTAAGTTATGGATTTAAAAATTCCCTTTTTTTTCCTTCTCTCTCTCTTTCTCTTTTCCCTTCTCTCTTTTCTAAAACTATGAAAGAGCTAATAAGAGAAGTAGGTTTAACATAGTAACAGGATATACTGCTTGGATAGATTGGGTTGATATATGATACTTCTCTAATGACCAGAGGCAAGCTTTAAAAATGTATCTATATTTGTGTTATAATATAGGACATTCAATATACCCCCCAACATTGTGTTTTGTTTGTTTAATCATTTGGATATGATATTGTCTAAAAATTAGCTCACAGATTTTGAATGAATAATGATCTATGAATTAGCATTATTGATTTTTTTTTTTGCCAGTTCTGGGCTTTAGCTCAGGGTCTGGGCATTGTGCTTGGACTTACCCAACGCTAAAGCTCTACCACTTGAACCTCAGCAACACTTCCGGCTTTTTCTATATATGTGATGCCGAAGAATTGAACTCAGGGCTTCGTGCACGCTAACAAGCACTCTACCACTTGGCCAAACTCCCAGTATTATTGACTTTTTTTTTTTTTTTTTGCCAGTCCTGGGCTTGGGCTCCTGGGCTGAGCACTGTCCTTGGACTTTCTCAAGGCTACAGCTCTCCTGCTTACTCTACAACACCAATCCTGGCTTTTTTTTCTATCTGTGTGGTACTGAGAGAGTGGCTTAGTGATAAGAGGTTTTGCCGAGCCTGAACAAGGATTGCACCTCTTCTGATACGATGAGTAAAGTCATCCCTTTCCAAAGACCTTCTGTTTATAATACATTTTCCTACTAAGTTTTAGCAAACAGTTCTACTACATCTTTCTTTCTCTGTAATCTGTAAACCAAGTCACTCTTCCTGACTTGTGAATTCACTTGCACAATTTCCATCCCGCTCTTGTCCTATACAGGTGTGAATATTGCTGCTTTATTGTGTGTGTGTGTGTGTGTGATGCTGACATGCCAGTGTGTGATTGAATCTCTAGTCTACTAATATTTCTTTTCAGAGTACTTGTAGATGTGACTATATCTAACGTGTCTGTCTGTTTCTGTAATTACAAATTCCTTCACACTGAAATCAAAATACTTTTGAAAGTTTTATGTAGTCTAGAAATTATTGCCAAGAATTCAAAGTATTTCTGTGTGTGTGTGTGTGTGTGTGTGTGTGTGTGTGTGTGTGTGTGTGTGTGTCAGTTCTGGGGCTTCAAGTCAGGGCCTACGTGCTACCCTTGAGCTTTTTGTGCTCAAGGCTGACACTCTACTATTTGAGGCACAGCTCTACTTCCACATTTTTGGTGTTTAACTGGAGATAAGAATCCCATGAATTTTCCTGCCTGGGCTGGCTCTGAACCATGATCTTCAGCTCCCTGCCTCCTGAGTAGCTAAGATTGTAGCATGAGCCACCAGCACTTGGCTCTTTTGTTGAAGTAATAATAGTATTAATCAAAAAGACAGCTCATGTATTTCCAAGTAAAGTGTATACAATTGTCTTGATAATTGTTGCTGGAGAAAACTCTGTTCAAGTTCCTGGGAGCCTTTTCTCAACCAGGATGCCCTCACGGCTATGAACACTTAACGAATACCACCCAAAGTGTCAGCCCCCAGAACACTCTAGACCTTATTAAAGCTCATGAATAGGAAAACTGAAGGCTATCAAAGGAATTTATTTTTTAGGTGCAGCCATCATCTATCACCAAGTTCCCATAAAGACAGGAATCTTTGTGGACCAACATCCCTTCTTTCTGATCTTTAAAACTTTTCACCTTCTCAAGCACAAGAAATCCTACTCACGCTCCTCTTAGCCTACCAGTATCCAATTAAAATGCACAGTTATGTATGAACTCAACAAAGTTGATTTCAGTTCACTTTGTTGTTTACCCTTATCGCAATAGTATTTTGCAGATGAAAAGCAATCCCTACTTTACCTCTACAACATCTGTCCGGCTGTTTTCTTTTGAATATATGTATAGAATATCTCACCAATGAACAAACTTTGCTCTGCATGTGTCAATGGTAAAATTGAGGGCTTGAACTAGTGACTAGGAAAATAATCTTACTATGGAATGGTTGACCCACCAGCTGGAGAATTCCCAGGTTAATCAGAAGGGTGGTGGACACAAGCTGCAGTTTGAGATAACTACCAGTAGGTGGCAATGCTGTCTACCTGGAGTAATGCTCTACAGAAAAAATTATGGGACAGATGTGCCATTGACTAGAGCACTTAGGAACATGCCTAGACAAGCATCCGTTTTGTCAACTTAAGGAAACAAAGCAAACAAATCAATATGACTAAATAAAAATACAAAACAATGGTATTAAAAGAAAAAAATGTATAGAGTATCATTGCTAGTCTTTGTGTCCTTGTATGAGTTTAAACAGCTACTACATTAATAGATTCGGATTTGCACACCAGCCTCAAATTTAAATAAGACTTGGGGAGTCCCACTATAGACATTCAAATTTACATTGGTGTCAAAAAAAAAAAAAACACTTGGAAATACTCTCTCTTTAAATTTGTAGCACAACTATTGGATTTATAGTTCTTAGGAGACAAAATTTGATTAATGACAAAGTAAATTAAGGATTTGTGTTTAACCAAAGGTTCAAAAAGTATTCTTCCTGGGCCGGGAGTTTGGCCTAGTGGTAGAGTGCTTGCCTAGCATGCATGAAGACCCAGGTTCTATTCCTCGGTACCAGGTACATAGAAAAAAAAATGCCAGAAGTGGTGCCGAGGCTCAAATGGTAGAGCTCTAGCCTTGAGAAAGTCCAAGGACAGTGCTCAGGCCCTGAGTTCAAGACCAGGACTGGCAAATATATATATATATATATATATATATATATATATATATATATATATATTTCCCTTTCTCAGTAGTCTCCATCCCCTTCCCATTCCACAGGGAGTTTATTTGAACAATAACCAGAAAAGCACTTTGTTCTTAGTTTCTCTATATGGCTCTCTCCTCTTCAAATTTGTAAAGATCAAATTGTGTCTTGTTCCAAAGTTCTCCATCTTGTACAGATTAGGTTATCTTTCCCAACTAATCTACATTATAAAGCAATGCTTTGTTTCATTTGGGACACGTATTCTGAGACTCTGTATCTTCTTTGTGTACCAAACTCTCCAGTGCAAGCCATGAGATGGACTGATTACAAACATATACATGAAAGATTACCACTTATTAATTTATGTATTTATGATGAGTAGTATTTACTTTTTATATGGGTACACATTTTGGGCCGGTACATCTAACCATGGTCTGCCACAAGCAGCTAAGTCTCCAAGCCATAAGAATACCAAGGAGGAAAAGAAAAATGTGGTGAATGTTTCCTGGCAATGACTTCAGCAGTGCATTTTCAAGTTTCTTCTCTTCAGATCCTAATTTATAAAATATAAAACAATGCCTTCATCTCAGATTGGTGCCTAATGGGCACAAATGTTTCCAAGTACACACATTGGTTCCAACTCCAACCACACAACTCACCTTAGATGATACACTTTCCTATGTAGGAAGAGAAATAATGAATGAGTTGAAGTTTAGAATGAAGTTTGCTCAGATTGTTGAAAGAGTGTGTGACTGCTGGGTACACTGTGAGAACTTTCTGGTTACAGAATCTGCATAGTGTGGGTGTCACCTGACACAGACTAACTGCTATACATCAATGCAAAGCCTAATAATCACAGTGGTCTTGCTTTTGATTTTAAAACCCAGACAATGATTTAAGAAGCCCTAATACTGTTTTTCTTATGCCTTTTCTTTCTGAATGGTGGGCTAATACTCATTGTTCGAACATGAACATGGAACTAGGATTCTTGGAGAAATGGGTGGGGTTGAGATAGATGGAGGGATGGGGCAGGAGAATGACAGAAGGAGTGGCATTGATCAAGAGTCACTGTACACGTTAATGGATATATTAAATGGAAGTCCCTTTTTGCAACTATTTGAAGATCACAATAAGAAAGCAGAAAACTCTGAACACAGTATTCACAGTTTTTCCACCTAAAATTTGAAGATTTTTTAGTCACTTCTACATCTAGTAAAGATAACATATTGAAGTACATTTTAATTCATGATCAAATTCTTCTTTAAATTCTTCAAAACCAGGGTTGCGTATCTACAGGGTGTTGAATGCTAATGGTAGATAGATACCATCCTGAGCAAAAAGAAGGGGGAAAATGAATTCTGTTTCATATCCTCTTTTCAACAGAAGATATACCACTGCTGGAAATAACAATCATGAAAACAGTAATCATAATTATACCAAAATAAAATTGTGTATATATACAAAAAAAGAGATTACCACTTATAATGCTGCTAACTAAATCAGAGGCACATCTGCAAAACCTAAATTGATTAAGCACACAGCCTAAGAAGTAGCCTAACTTTCTTCCTTGGATTATCTAAAAGAAGGAACAACTACTCGTGGGTAACTGACACCCAATGATACCATCTGGTGAATGAACAATTAAATCCATCAAGGACAGACAAGCATACACTGAGCACTGACAAATTATGAACCTGAGATTCTATCCTTGGGCTTTGGTTCAGTTTTATCTTTCTGTTTGGAATTGTGAATTACCATCCATCCAGATACAGGAAGCCTAAAATGAGATAACCAGTCATGCATCTTGAGCCATCATCATACCTTGAACTAACTTTACATTCTGATACTACCTAGACAAGTGTATGTATAGTTCTGAGGTTGTATTCCTCACTAATAAATTATCCACTTGTGCAATCCAAGGACCCTCTGTGGCTGTATTTGCATCCTTATTAACTCTTTGAACTCAATTCTTCCTTGGTTGATGTAGCTTTATGTTATGCAGTATAGCATGTGATCTGAGATTTAATATTAGTAGTTCTGATAGAAATAAAAGAATCTTTGGCAATTGGCTTATGGCTATCAAGAGAAATCTGAGTATTTGGAAAATTGATGCCAATGAAATTGACGTAGCTTTGGGATTTATTTGTTATTTAACAAATTATAAGAAGCATTCCTATGTTCCTGACATAGCTTGTTCACAAAAAAGGTCGATTTCGTTACTCTAGATTTGTGACATGATGTACTCAAACTAACAAAAGATAACAATAATTCAGAAATGTCTTCTCTTTTGTCAGTTAGCTATCTAAATTGGCTCTAACATTCTGTAACAATGGGAATTGATTATTCTTCCCCTATAGTTCTATTTATTAATACAGCCCCCAGAAGTTGGTTATCTGCAGCTTGGGTGTTTATGAGCCAGTGGTTGTACACACTCCTTTATAAGGGCTATTTGACTAAACTGCATTATGATTTTTACATCTGCAGGTATGACTTTATACCTAATGCTATATCTAAACTAAGTGAACTCCTTTACTGAAACAAATTTTACCTTAACCTGAACATTAAACATTTGAAACAATTAAATAGTGCCTTTTCCAGAGGGGAGTACTTTTTTCACATCAAAAGCTCTATGAAAAATTTATAAAATGGACAGAAATTCTCAAGTCAAAAGACAAATCATTAATATGAGATTATACCTTCCAAGTGCTATGAATTAAGGGTTTGGGGCATGAAAGCAAAGTTTCTGTTATAGAAAGAAATGTCCAATTACACTTTATTCTGTGTGAGTATTGAGTTCACTATATTTCAAAGTTTTCTTTTATCATTTCTATAATTTGTAGGTGAAAAATCTCAAGGAAAGTGTTTAAATAAATTTCGAGCAGCATTTGGATGAGTTCCTTGCTAAGACAGATTCCCAATACGGCCAGGTTTCTCCAATTCAGGAACCTGAAGTAAAGTACACTTTCTCAGAAGTTTAATTCACTATTGTAATGTTTCTAACATGAGAGATGGAAGAGAAAAGCACAGTGTAAAAGTGATATTGCATGTATGTTTTGTGATTCTTTAAATTCAATGGATGTTTATAATGATTCAAAGGGAAGCCAAAGGAAGCATTCTGTTAGTGATTGGTGTAGTAGTTAACATGAATGAGTTAAACACCTAAGACAGACATTGCCACTCATGGTGATAAGATTGGGAGTTGGCTGGATTTTCACTTGGGCTGGTGGCAAGATGCACCTGCTGCAGAAGAAAGCAGAACGACCCAGTGGAGGGGGTGAAGGAATAGCTGTTGTTCCCAATTTTCACATTCTGCTTGACTGTAGCACTGAGTTTTACAAAAGCAGCTGCTTGTGGCCCCTTTTTCTAAGAAAGAAATCTGATTGCAGACTTAATTAGTGAGGAGATGACAAGAGTTGAAAAAAAACAGTAATAGGTTTCATCTTATGCTCAAGAAATAAAGGAAAACCTCTCGTGAAGGGAAATGTGTGATTGCCGATATAATTTTAAGGCTAGACACCAGTGGCTTGTGCCTATATTCTTAGTTACTAACATAATATAGATCCACAAATGAAGGTTCAAACCCAGCCCCAAACAGATAAATCCAAGAAACTCGTGTGTGTGTGTGTGTGTGTGTGTGTGTGTGTGTGTGTGTGTTCCACGGTATTTTTTCCTTCATTCTTTTTTATTTTATTTTATTGTTGGGATAATGTATAGAGGGGTTACAGTTACATTTGTCAGGTGCATTACTTCTCCCACATTAGTACCCCTTCTCATGTTTTTGTCCCCATTTCCCTCCACCACTCCCTCGCAATCATCTTCTGTTCCCCTTTCCTTTTCCTATTTCAAATAAACAAATAAATGTATATACAATATACCAGGTAACAAAATCCAATACAGTAGCCACATGAGATTAACTATAAAGGCAAAAAAAAGAGAGAAGAGAAATAACATGCATTAAGAACAACAATCACAAAACATAAAGCTCTTGTTTCCATATCCTAGAATTTTTTTTCCCCAGTCCTGGGGCTTGAACTCAGGGTCTGAGCACTGGTTTTGGGCTTTTTCTTCAAGGCTAGTGCTCTGCCACTTGAGCCACAGCTCCACCTCCAGCTTTCCTATGTATGTGGTACAGAGGAATGGAACCCAGGTCTTCATGTATGTTAAGCATGCATTCTACCATTAGTCCAAACTCCCCACCATCCATGGTATTTTGTGGTGGCACAAACACAGGATTGGAGGTAGATAACAATGAAGGTAGAATAAGAACCTGGTATTTACAAGTTTTTGAAATTTTCCCAGGTGAGTGATGTCTTCTATGCCAAATGAGTACATAATACTATTTCAGGGCACTGTGAGAATTAACCATCTTATCAGTGATACTCTTTATTATTGGAATAAGGTACAGAGGGCTTCCAATTACATTCATCAGGTAGTAGGTGCATTACTTCTCACACACTGATACCACCTCTCATGTTTTTGCCCAGTTTCCCTCCCCAGCCCTTCCAATAATCGTGTTTTCCCCCTTCCCATTCCTATTTCAAATAAAAAAAAAAACATATATACAATATACCAGGGAACAAAGTTAGGTACGGTAACAATACGAGATTATCCATAAAGTCAAAAAAAGAGAAGAGAAATAGCATAGTACATTAAGAACAGTAAGGACACAAGATAAAGCTCTTGTTTTCATATCCTAGAGTTTCTTTTTTGTAGTCTTGTCCTATATGACCTTATGTATCTAGGTTTTGAGAATGGCCATTATCAAGAAATCTAATAACAGGAGGGATAGCTACTGCACTGTTGGTGGGCGTGTAAACTCATACAACCACTCTGAAAAGCAGTATTGGGATTTCTCAAAACACTAAATATAGAGCTCCCCTATGATCCAGGAACTCCACTCCTTGGCATTTACCCAAATGACCAGAAACAAGGACATACTAAAGCCATTAGCACAATGATGTTCATTGCAGCAGTATTTACCATAGCAAAGATATGGAACCAACCCAGATGCCCCCCAGTAGATGATTGGATCAAGAATATGTGGTATTTATACACAATGGGATTCTATACTGCCATCAAAAAGAATGGCATCGCTCCATTTGTAAGGAAATGGAAAGACTTGGAAAAAATCATACTAAATGGCCAGGAGTTTGGCCTAGTGGTATAGTGCTTGCCTAGCATGCACAAAGACCCAGGTTCAATTCCTCAGTACCACATAAATAGAAAAAAGAAGTGGTGCTGTGGCTCAAGTGGTTAGAAAGCCCAGGGATAAGTGCTCAGGTCTTGGCAAAAAAAAAAAATCATACTAAGTGAAGTAAAACAGGTCCAAAGGAACATAGGCTCCATGGTTTCCCTCATTTGTAATAACTAGTACAAAACTTGGACTCTCCTAGCAGAGGATTACAAACCCAAGAAACTCTTATCTCAAGTGGTCAAGCACTAGTCTTGAGGACAAAAGCTAAGCAAGAATGTGTGTAAGCAAGGCTCCTAGCTAAAATTCCATTATCAGTATCATAAATAAATACATATGTTTCTTTTGCATGTATTTTCATTGTTATTACTAATTAATTCTCTTTAAGAAAGTTATTCAGAAAGTACTGTATTCTCTATATTCATGTGTTGTGAATTTTCTTTGGGAACATTTATTTTACGGAAATGTTCAGATTTTACTCTGATATTTATTCCAACATTTGATAAAAAATTTTCTTCTGCAATTTTACTTTAACAACTTAAAGCAAAATTATTAAATCATGTACTTAATGATTACTAAATCATTGATAAAATTTATTTTTACCATTGATAAAAGTGTTAAATGTGAGCTATCAAAACTGGATGCTGAATATTTTATTGTTACAGACACAATTCTATAGAATTTAAATTTATGATAATTTTACAAAATTTACATCCATAAAAATGAATGTTATGACTTAATTTAAACTTCATTAAAATTTTGAGCTATTTTTCATGCATTGGGGATAATGGATTTGTATTTTAGCTGGAAGCAGAGATTATTTTTCTTATTGTATACTGAAACATATAAACAGTTGCTAACTACTATATGAAAAACACATTTGCAAATAACATGTTTCTTTATGTCCCCTGAAAATGTTATCATCTTCACTGTTTTCTGTATAAAATTTTCTCTATCCATTGTGTGACAGCTTCATTTCTAGCTTTTTGGTGGTTAATTGGAGAGGAGAGTCTCACCAAGTTTTCTATCCTGGCTGAATTTAACCAGCAATCCCCAGATCCCATCCTCTTGAGTTGCTAGGATGACAGGCATGAGGTCTACAAATAAGGTCTAGCCATATTTGTAAATTTAGAAAAGATCATTATTACATGGCGTATGCCCAACCCAACTATCTGCTCAATTTTCTAATGAATTTAACTCTAAGGAAGAATTTCTAGAAGATCTGATGAAGGAGAAAGTTGTCCCAACAAAGTTCTTGTAAACACAATTGGAAAATCTGTTGAAACTGCTGTCAAATTTCTTTTTTTGGATATGAAAATTTGATTGGTCCTGCGGGGAGAGTCACTTTTCCTGTGAGCTCTCTTAAACAAATTCCTAAGCAAAACCAGAAGCTGAAGAGAATGATGTGGAAATAATTAGATTGCCATCTTTGATGCCGTGCCTATGAAGTAGCAAGAATTTTATTAATAAAAGAAACTTAGAATAGATGGATTGTAAGAAAATTACCTACCAAACGCTATGCTCAAGTTCTTTCAAGTATATCTGAACCAGTGAAATCAAACATAGTTTTGATAATTTCACAAAGCACTTCCACCTCTTTGGTGAGTTTAATTTATTCTCTTATAGGAGAACATTGATATCCTACATCCAAATGGAAGAGTCTCTTTGAGAGGAGTTAAATATTATGAGAAGTAAGGGAAAATAAAATCATGGGCTGCAAACAGCAGAAGCTATCATAAGCAGATTAATTACTTTTTTAAAATAGATCTACGGACTAGTTATGGTAACAGAATCACACACAAGCTAGTGTGATTTAAACCTAATTTTACAAACGGAATCACAAGAAAGCAGGGTGATGCAAGATGAACGCTAGAGATCAAGCACGCGTGTTCAGTATTTCAGGTTGCAGATCTCCTGTTCATGGTTTCTATGGAAAATGTCAGAGTCAAGTGACAGTAATATTAACTTTGAGGACATTCAGCTGTGACAATATGATGGACAAATGTGTCGCACTCTTCATGTTGGCGACTATGGTTCCTAAAGAAATCAATATCAAATGACAGACTTACTCATTTCTAACCAGAAAGGAAACCTTAATCAAATAGTTCCCATTTAGAAGAAACATGATCCTTTGGAAAAGTTGTCACCATTTACTTAGTCTCTGGTTCCAGCCCATCAGTTGACTGATCCGTCCATACTGTATAATGGACTGCCATCAAGTCAGCCTTTGGCAGATTTGCAATCTCATGACACTTCCAAACCTGGCAATAAATGCAAATGTCACCTTATTGCCTTGTCGTTAACTCTTAACTTCCCAAATTTCTGTGTGCCAAGTTGGCATTTAAATGGCCGTTAAATGTTTAGCAAAGTAGGCATTGTCAGGATGAATTGGAGTTTGACTTTTATTTTCTTTTTAGAATCTTATTTAGTTTTGCTTTAAAAAGTAAGAAAACATGGGAGATTACTAAGTGAGATGAAGAAATGTCAAAAGGAAGGTTCTGATAAAAAAACAAACAAACAACAACAACAAAAAAAAACCTGAGGTAAATTACTCATTATACTGTTTTAGAAACTTGGCAATTCTGTAGAAACACAAGAGACATTCATGTTTCAAAAGTGTAAGCTTCCGGTGAGAACCATGAGAAGCAGTGCCATGCAGGTCCATCTTGCTCCCCAGAGTGGGGTCAGTGGGAATCTGCAAAGTGACAGTGCATTTGGAGCACTGAAACATACCCATATACAGAATGTTCTTCGTGGATTGCGAGGCAAGGCTTGCTTTGGTGAGAAAGGACACAAGAAAATTCCATGTTTGGTGGAGCACACACACTATGTCTTGTCTTCTGGGTCCTTCCTCTCTTTTTATCTTCTTCAGCTTTCCAGCGTCACCTTTAAATGTAAAACTATTTTTCAATGAACATCAATTTTGTAACTGACAGGTCCCTCAAAAACAGTCCAAGAATAGGCCGATGGCCTGATTGGAAAAATTGGAGCTGTAGTTCGACTATCATGGCTAAACAAGTCTAAGATTGACCCAAACCACAAATGAAGGTTTCTGAACATATTGTAGATAATAAAAGCCAACCAACCTTACAGGGTTTTTTTGACCCTGCTCTGATAATGAATTTATATCCATAATATGTCAATGACTGCATATATCAATAAAAAGAAAAATTCCCATTGAAGTATAAGAAATATTTGAATATAATTTCAGTAAAGATGATACAGATGTGACTCGTAAGCACATGAAAAGATACTCAAATGTTGAAGTCATTTGAGAAATGCAAATGAAAGACACATTATTTTATATTCACTAAATGGACAATGATCAAGATATAAATAATAAGAGGGGAACAAAGATAATGACCTTCATGGTTAGAAGAAATATAAAATAGATTACAAGGCCAGGAGTTTGGCCTAGTGGTAGAGTGCTTGCCTAGCATGCATGAAGACCTGGGTTCAATTCCTCAGTACCACATACATAGAAAAAATCTGGAAGTGGTGTTGATGCTCAAGTGGAAGAGCTCTAGCTTTGAGAAAGTCCAGGGACAGTGCTTAGGCCCTGAGCTCAAGCCCAGAACTGGCAATCAATCAATCAATCAATAATCAATATAAAATAGATCCCAATTTGGGGAACTAGAATGTTATCTCTTCACTTACATAAAGTAATTTGGGCCATATTTATTCTAAAATCTTCCCTCTTGTTACATATTCTCTGTAACCCAGTTTAGTCTCAATCTGCATTTTCTGCAGAAGTTTTTAAGACTGTATTATTATCATGACAACAAATGTTAGAAAGTGAACTGTACTTGTATTCAAGGTACCTAACTATAAAAGCTGGATAATGGCTTGCTTCAAATAGCTAAGAGAAATGTTGATCTGTTATAAAAGAATTCATCTTCCTTCAATTTTACATCTTTCATTGAATCAATGTGCTGTCATAGCTACAATTTCTGGAGTATATGTACGTGAGGTTTTATTATGGCTGTATTCAGACACCATTCCTTCCGAGTTTTTAAAGTCACTGATGAGAATAGACTGACCTGTCAAGGTGGGTCAGGTTGTGTCCGAAGTCATTCAGTTAACATTTAAATCCCGATTGATCTGCATCCCCAAGGCATGCCCATCAGAGTGGGGGATGCTGCATCTGCCAAGGACCATTTCTATTCATAACATCATTCACAGGCCACACAAAATTACCAATACAGGCAGATGGCAAGAAGCATAAGAAATGCATATGTATCTGTACTGTCACATAGCCAATGATTTTGGAGGCCTTATGCAGCCCTGGAGCAATGCATTTCTTGAAATTCCTCTGGAAACTGGAAAGCAATAGCAACTTTTGACTTGGAGATGATTGTTTTACCTCTCAAGATCTTTGTTCCTTCACCAGTAAGAGAAGCCAGCTGAGCTAAGTCACATGGAACGGCTCTTGCAAGTTTGAGAGCAGCTGGGATTCACCTTGCTAACTTTACAATTTATCTATGTTGTAGTCATCACTAGATCCTATAAGGAGAAAAAAAAAAGGTTAGGTGTAGACTTCCTCACTACTTGCCTAAATGCCTTGTGCACCCCTCCTGAAACGTAGCAGAGCCACTTCCTTCTACACTATTGTCCTAGGGGCTTACACGTGCCATTCGGGTGGGATCACATTTTGAAGTGTGAACAAATCATAATATTAAACGAACCACTGTTAGCAAAGTAAGTAGTTTTAAAAATCTTAAACTCCACATCCACAAAATCTCAACTAAGAACCACAATATAGTTTGAAATCATTTCCCCATCTAATCTGATCATGGATGGATCTAATGCACACACTTTAAACACAAAGTAATTCTTGTTCCTTTCAGAATTTTTCTTGCACACATTTTCCTTAACTAGAAATGCCAAAAGGAAATTAAAACACTAAGGAATAGATTTTGACAAAAAGGATTTAAACAGAAGGGGGAAAAGTTGAAATTGGATTTAAAATAATTTACATGGACCCACTCTGAGCTGAGTATAATGAAATATAATTACGTGCAAAGTATTTTTGAACCAGCAAAAATATGGAATATAGTCAGCATATGGTGCCTTGATTTGGAAGAGGCAATTCAAACATAATTCAGCCTCTAGTTTATGCCATATTTGAATAACGTATGTGTCTTCTCTCTGCCCACTCGCATTCCCAGTATTCAATCTCCTACATTACTACTTAGGTACTTTCTGCATTTGTTCACTAGTCAATATTTTAAACCTTTCAAAAGCAATGATTTTCAATTCTGTCTTTTTCTCTCACACAATGCAAGCAGTACCCAGAGCTTCAAGTAAAATAAATAACAAGCAGGGCTGATATATTTTTATTTATTTCTCAGTCCACACTGTCTCTAGATCCTCTGTGAAGTAAGGAGATTGGATAGCCAAAGCAGGTTCTGTCAACCTTGTTTCATTATTGTGGACATGCATGGCCTCCTATATAATTTGCTTATTGATCTCAATAATGAAGACCAGAAAATTACGTACTCTCTTGTCTATGGAGCTATGAATCACAGATTACTCAACCAATGTCAAATTAAACTACTTGCCTTTGACTTGAAAGGATTCTCGTAGAGAAGAAAATGATCATGAGCTTCTTGTTACACCCAGCACATCACTTTTGTTAAATATAGTCACCATTGTTCTGGACAGCTGTGCTGCCTACTTTCAGGCAGTGCATAAAATTGCTCTCTCTTTCAATCACTAGGCTTAACCAGTATTTGAATCCTGACTTCCTTGAAAATTATGTAAACAGCTTTGTTTCTCAGAAAATCGCTGCTCAAAAACAAGCAAACAAAAAGTAAGCCAAATGGCTCTCAAGGTAACGGTTGTGATCTGTCTAAACGTTCTTAGTTGATACCTGAAATACGGTGTCCTAAGCCAGGATTTGAATACTCAAGTTGTCTTGCAGATTTATTTCATTCAATCCCCCAAATTAAACTCAGACTGTCATTGATCTTCAGAAGCAGACTCTTAATTCCAGATCACATTACTGTGTCTAAGAAACTTGAGTGTTCAAGGGACAGAACTGATATCAGGCTCCAGACTCCCAGTACAGCAATATTGAAGAGTATAAGATGCTCTCGGAAAAACATATCAAGAACGTGAATTAAAAGTGGAAAGCTAAAAGCTTATCTGACCAGTCTTATCATTATATGTGGAATATTGGCAGGAATGCAATGTGCAAATTTCCATGAGGTCAGATAAATCCACTTAGGCAAGTTTCACGGAATCCTTGAGCTTATTTCTTTTATCTAAACCTAAGGGTTTTATGGCATATAGGATGTTTTCATTGTGCCAGCATTGGAGCTCAAACTCAGGGCCTCGTGTTGGGGTACTCGACTTTTCTGCACAAGGCTTGAGTTCTAACCATTTCTGACATTTTTGGTGGTTAATTGGAGATAAGATCACAGGGCTTTTCTGTTTTGGTTTGCTTTGAACCACAATCCTCAGATCTCAGCCTCCTGAATAGCTAGGATGACATAATTCTTTTTACTCTCACATGTCTAGGGCTTAGTAGGACTTTCTTAATCTTATAATATGAAAATAATTTAAATTTTTTATAATAGCTGTATATATTTTATATCTATGTTTATGCCTAATTGTGCAATTACTTAAACTTAAATGTGATTGTGTCTTCTTATGTGATTTGCAATTTGGAATTCAACTACCTTAAAAGAGTACTTAATCAGTAAATGATACCTGGAGAGGCTCCAGTAAAATTCAACAACAAATGCCTTCTTTTTTGATCTAAGTGTTCTGTTTCTGTTTAAATATTGATTGAAAGTAAGAAGGTGAAACACAACCTTTTCTAAACTAATCTATTTAAAGCTTAAATTGTATCCACAATATAGATAGCCTTGTTTTATTAAAATTGCATCATTTACCAAGCTGTAAATCATCAATTCTTTTATCCTTCAAAATAAACCTATAATAGATATACACGCCATGCAAATTTTTTTAAAAACTTGTGTATTTAGGGCTAGAAGCATGCTCACGTTGTATAGAGGGTATGTGTAGCAAGCACAAAGTCCTGAGTTCAAACACCACTACCACAACTACATCATAAAGAGATTGTGTTTGTAGTACACCATATGTATGTAGACATTTGTATAGATATAGATATAGATAGATAGAGAATGTATATAAATGGATTATTTTCATATTTCAAGTTATAAATATTAAATACAGAAGTATGAACTTACTAAATATACAACTGAAGAAAATTTGAACACTACAAAGAATAGTAACTACTACTATAAAAACTTGATTGATAGATCTGTTAGTAAATTTGAAACCAAACATACATATTTTAAATATCCAAAATGTCAATACATATCAAAGAGATTATTAAAAAATTACTGGTGCTCTTGATAAATCTACATCTTCTGTCTTCCAGTTAAAATGACTTCATATTCTTGTTAAAAGAATGTTTATTATCTAAAACTTAACATTTTAGCTGCCTAGCGACCTAATTAGTATTTATATTTAAATGGAAAACAAACTTCAAGTGCTATGTCATGGTGAGATATGTTATTAAATTATTGTTAAAAGAGTTTACATGCTGTTTAAGGCCAGCTTTCACTAATGACTCTGACTGAGAACAAGAAGCCAATATAGATTTACAGTAGAAATAAGTTTCTTGATTCTAGGTTTCTAAAGGCCAACTAGGTAATAATGTACACTAATTATCTGAAGATTTGGATAACACATTTATTCAGTTTTTCATGTCAGAGCACATTGATTTTATATTTATATATATATATACACATATAATGGCATACTACAAAGGAATGACTTTCAACATTCAGCCTGCAACTTTTAGTATTTTATACATCTTTTTTGTGTTTGAATGTGTATACATGTATGTATATATATATGGATATGTACGTGTATATGTGTATATAATTTGTAAATATGTACACACATATTATGCATATATACATTATCAATACATATGTATATAAAATTATCTATTTCTCAATAACAAAAGTTAACTAGTACTATCATACCCATATACTGTTTTCATACCATAGAGTAATTTATGAATTATTTCTGAGGCTAAGAATATAGTTGTTTCCTTGAGAGATAGTAATACAATCTAAATCTTTAATACTGAGTTACTAGTATTAGGACAAGAACAATTACATCTATTACATATATTTAGTTACATGTGATGCTTAATAGTATATAGCTGAATGAAGAAGTACCTAACAAATAGATGAGTGAATACAAAAAAATCGTACTTATACTCAATGGAATTTTACACAGCCAATAGAGAGAATATTATGATGTCATTTGTAAGGAACTGGATGAGCCCAGAACAAATCATGTTAAGTTAGGTGAGCCAAGCTCAGAAAGACAAATGACCATATTTTTTCTCATATATGTAAGCACATGGGAGGAATTTTCTGTCTTTTGACTGAACTCTTCTATCATTTCTTACCAAGTCAACTTCTTTCTTTCCCCCAAGGTGGTCCACACAAATGCCTATTATCAAAAAAGCAAAGATGCTTTCAAGAAAAGATGCTTTCAAGAAAACGGAAGGGAGTATTACATGCTGTATCACAGGACTTTCAGTCTTGTCCTTGCGTCTTGTAAAATTGTGGATATTTCCTGAAGGATGGAGTCAAGTTGGTGGAAACCCACTCCTGCTTGTTCACATGTTATCCCAAGATTGTGTCAGCTAGATGAAAAGGCCAGGATATATTCTCAGCTTAAATTACTTTCATTACTAGAATTTGCTTGAAAGTGGCTTTTAGTAACATGTAAAGAAAATAGTAGTTAATATACTTTTAAATGGATTTTTGAAACTCAAGAAATGATCATGTCAGTAATAAAATGAGCATCATAAGAAATTTTACAGATCTCACAGTGAGTTAACAAGTATAAGGTATTTAAAAAAATGCTTGGCAAGGAAAAAGTGCACAATTTATTATCTTCAGCACCTATTGTACATTCGTGATTCCATTTAATCTACACAATCACTGTAGGAGGTAGCTGTCTTTATCTTACTTATGAGAAAGGTCAAGGACAGAGGCAAAGAACTATTTGCTCAAGATCAAACAGCTAGTTAGTGAACATGGGAAAGGATCAGAGTTCAGGTGAGGTAAACCAACCTTGTAAATACCTTACTTTTTCTTTTTTTATTTCCTACCCTTTCTTTGCTCAGATTTGTTAGGAACCCTTCAGATAGCCATGTCATCTGTTTCGTCTATTCTATAGACGTCAAGATTAGATCTGAATCTCAGCCAGTCTTGGCCTTGATGCCACAGGGGACTGTGATACAGATTCTTAGAATCTATATCAAATGAAAACTTCATTCTTTCCACATTCCCTGGGTGCTATTTCTGGACTTGCTAAAATATCTGTTCTAGCCAGCTTGCACTGCTCTTTGGATATATGTGTTTTCTGTTTTCTTTTTTATTTTTTATTCAAATAAGTTTGCACACTTTTATCCATTTGAGAACAAGATTTTTCTGCAAATCCAACTGAGACCTTTGGTATATGCGTGCAGAATTCATATTGAAAACAAATTCACTCTTTCTGCTCCTCAGGCTTTACTAATGTCTCAAACGTATTGAAGTTTGTTGCTCTGGGGGTTGAATGCCATTTTCGTATCATAAAATATAGCTGCACATTCTTTCACCTACAGATTTCAAAGTATCCTCCCAGAGCTATTTCCTCTGCAGCAAGCTTTACTTTGAACATTCGATTCAATGGTTTGCCACATGGCATTTATTCAACATGACATCACCAGCACCACTTCATATCACAGGTCCTTCTTTGAGTTCTGTCAAATATGAAGAGAAAAGTCATCTTTACGATAACAAAAATTGACATATGAAATGAGACATCTACAATGAGTCTATTATAGAGCTATTAAAATATGCTTTTAAAAGGCAAATTTCATCAGTTTTTCTAGTAGGAACTATATGGTCCAAGTGGAAGAATATTTATTGCTTTTTAATTAATAGAAAATGACCAACTCTTAATCAAAATGTGATTAAAAATAAGCATGGGATACTGTTGCAAGTCAAGTACAGATAATTAATATCTATATAGTAAAGCAAAAGAATAATTACATCCTCACATGTTACAAATTTGTAATGATATTTAAAGCCTTTACTATATGTTTGTGAACTGATTTGGGCTATTTTATTTTAGAATTTTACTTTTTGTTTACTTTTTAGAGGATACCTAAAAATATTAAGCCTACATTTATTGCCAACTCTCAGTGGCTCACACCTGTAATCCTAGCTACTCAGGAGCCTAAAATGTGAGGATTACAAGTTCAAAGCCAACCCAGATAGGAAAGGCCATGAGACTCCTATCTCCAATTAACCCCCAAAAGACAGAAGTAGAATATTACCTCAAATGGTAGAGCCTCAGCCTTGAGCAAAAACATCTCAGGGACAATAAAAGGCCATAAGTTCAATGCGCAGGAGCAGCACAAAAATAAAAATAAAACAAAATATTCCTTGCATATATTTAAAGGCATATCATGTGATGCTTAAATAAACACCTATATTGTACAAGGTTTCAATCTAATGAAACGTATCTGTTTTCAAAGCATTGATCATTTCTCAAAGGTGAATATCCTCAAGCTCCTTTCTACTGGCTTCCTTTTTCCTTCTGTGGAGAGGAGCATATCCATGAGCTGGGAGTCTAGGTAATTAAATGGATAGGCTCATTTCTACATTTGAGACAATCTTCTGTGTAGAGTCATATAGATTCCTATAAAAATGCTCCTGAAATTATGGCCCTGGCTTTCCTGGGCCTTTTCTACTCATACCTGTACTTGCAAGGTTAGAGTTCTGCTTGGATAGCCAAAGGAAAAATTTTGTTGGATGGATGAAACTTAATCCTTAGATGCCAGGATGTCCACCTGTGAAGTATAAACCATGTACAGAGCAAGACAGGACCTACAGGATGAAGAGAGCTGAGTCCTACCAGGTTAGAGGGGACAAACAAACCTTCTAGAGTTCATTGGGTAACTCTAAAGGAATAAATAATGTCCAATTTAAACTCAGGCCTTTACAAAGGCACATTTATTTTGTCAATAGACAAGAAGTGAAATGTATTTTTATATTACCAAACTGCCCGTTAAATTGTTTATTTTATTGTAGCATTGTTTCTAATCTTAGATAACATTGTGTACTAACTTGTTTGATATTTTGAATTATAATTTGTTAGCCTGATTTATAAATCTATACTCATGTGTGTTTCATATAAATATATTAGATCTTTGTGACCAGAACCCTTAACAAGTTTGTAATGTATCCTTAGCATTCCTTTACTTTTAATTTTTTCAGTCTCCCTTATGTTATCACTCTTGTCGCTCAAGATAACAGACTAATTTATTAGTCCAAGCCACTCACTGAGAAGAGGAGGCCTTGCTGATTGCAGAATGTACCCAGGAAGGGCCTTTGCACCCTCAGTGTCACACATGGTATGGCTACCCTCCCCTGGTCTCTCTCAGTTGGAAAGGGCAGTGAATACTGGGCAGACAAGTAAAACTCAACAAACTTGCTTTGTACTGAGAGAAGTAAAACCATGTTTAGTCAGCTAACTACTTCGAGTCTGTTTAATCAGTCCACGTTTCCCACATATACAAGTAATCATCACAATAAATTCATTGGGGTTGTTTTGAGGATTAAAAGAAATGATATGTGTGAGAACTGCTGTGCAGACTGCCAACATAGTCTGTGGAGAGGCCCAGCAGCTGCTAATAAAAAGTTAAGGGAAGTGCAAGAACAGCAGGCATGCTTGACAATGATTAAGAGTAGTGGTAGCAGGCTTGGCTGTTCCTGTCTCAAGGCTGTGCTGTTCCAATCTTTACCATTTGGGTGCTACTCGTTCCTAAATTATAATGGATAATGCTTACATCTTCTTTGCAATAAAGTTTCAGGCTCCATTTGGTCATCACATAAGCTGAATAGACTCTAAACAGGCCATTGAGTACATTCAAGGATTTCACAATAAATAGTTATGATCCAGTTATCAACCAAATGAAATGCCAACATTAGATTGAGGCCATGTGGAGGTGTTTAATGCTACTGCTTGGGAATTATAATTATTACTTGGCTTGACCTTTAGAGGTATGAGTCATATGATGTATAAATATTATATATTATATGCTAGTAAGAGCATTTGAGCCAAGCACCAGTGGCTCATGCATGTAATCCTAGCTACTCGGGAGGCTGACACGTGAGGATTGTGGTTTGAATCCAGCCTGTGCAGAAAAGTCTGTGAGACTCTTATCTCCAATAAACTACCCAGAAAAGGGCAGAAGTGGCTCAAGTTGCAGAGCACTAGCACAAAGAGGTTCAGAGATAGTGGCCAGGCTGAGTTCAAATAAACATGTTAAAAATCTCATGTGTAAACATTTAGTGACTAGAATCTATGTTAGCACTGAGCCCACACACACAAAAAAGAGCTTTCTTATCAGTTACTGACATCTATTATCTGGACTAAATTCAGTATGGCAAAAACAAACAAACAAACAAAAAATAGTGCTGGAAGGCTAGAGGCTCCTACCTATAGTCCTATCAACTCTGGAGGCTGAGATCTTAGAATAGCAGTTTGCAGCAAGGAGGAAAAGAAAAGCCCATGAGATTTCTATCCCCAATTAAGTACCAGGAAAAGCCATTAGTGGATCTGTGGCTTCTGTGTTACAGTGGTAGATTTGAACACAAAAGCTCAGGGGCAAAGAAAATAACAACAACAACAACAACAAAAATCTTGACATCCAACAGGAGTTAAAATTTGTTCTTGCGTTTAGTTTACTTTTGTTTTGTTTTTCCCTCTTTTTAATCGTTTATTTTATGGAAGAGAAGTATATGCAAAGAGACTTCTGCTTTAGGTGACCTGGAAGTCTGGCAAGATAGTCACTGGAAATGTGAAGAGAGGAAAGACAAACTCTCCTGACAATTATTAAATAGATATTTGAATGATAATTTGAATGATAAATTTCAGATATCAAGAAGCCAGAACAATGAACACTAGACAAATTCATAATTGGGTTCTGGAAATTTTGTCCAAATATCCTCTCTTCTTTGAGTACTGAGAATAAACTGAAAAAAGAATGCAGTATCCACAAAAACCTCTGTTCAACAAACAAGTTTGTTGCTCGATTCATTTTCCTCATGACACTGGTGGTGAAGCATAAATTTTTCTTCCCATAGACTATCATTTTATGAAAATAATTTGCTCAATCAAGAATGGAAAAAAAAACTTAGAAGAACCCACTCCAAATCTATTTTTAGGTTTGTATTTAAAAATCTGTTTAATAAAGAAGCCCAAATCTGTTTTGCATTGCTTAGTGTTAGCATCTAGAAAAGCTGAGTTTATAAAATTTCTTGACAGGTGAATTTCCATATTACCATTCCCACGGCATTCATGCTATTTTATTCCTTGCCACATCAACAAAATCCTTTGAAATCTAATGTCTCAAATAAAGCTGCTCTTGAAAAGATGTTACCAAGACAAACATAATTCTCTTGTGAAAGTATCATCAAATATTATTTTTATTATCTTTAAGTAGTTGTAAAAAGGAGTTGCCATTTAACAAAGCAGTTTATGAAGAAAATGAATCTTGATTAATGTTGCTCCTTTCAACATTCTCCTCCAACCCTCTCCTACCATCCCCTCCTTCACTGTTAAATTTTGTAGGGTATAGTTTGCATTTTAAAATTGCATTCTCCCCCTCTTCTCTTTTAAATTCATCTACCCCCTTCAATTTAACACCATCCTACCTTTTTTGAGTCCCAAATTCCTGATGTTTCATTTTTGTTGAATTTTGTCTTTGCTTTTCTAAGAAATTATGCTACTTGAGTTCTCCCTTAAATCTCTAATACTTCAGTTAGTACATTTGTGTGTACTTGCTTACAACCCAACATATTTGTTTATGATTTGTTTGTGAGGGTTTTTTTTTTTTTAGTTTTAATTTTTGTCTGTTGTGGGGCTTGAATTCAGGGCCTGAACAGTATTCCCAAGTTTTTTGCTGAAGGTTAGCACTTTACCATTTTGAGCCATAGCACTAATTTTAGTTTTCTGGTGGTTAATGGAGATAAGAATCTCATAGACTTTCCTTCTGGGACTGATTTTGAACTGCGATCTCCAAATCTCGGTCTCCTGACTAGCTAGGATTTCAGGTGTTAGCCACAAGTGCCCAGTTGGTTATGAGCTGATAAGCTAAATCTAGCTTCCCGATGTAAGGGAAATCATGCCTCCTTTGCCTCTATGAGTCTGACTTATTTCATTTAACAGAATGTTTTTTTCCAGGCCTTTCCCATTCCTTACAAATATCACAATGCTAATCTGTCTAGCAGATGAGTAAAATTATACTATTTATGAAAATACATGGACTTGATATTGGTGACTTGTCTACTGAAACCCCCCCTTTCAGGGACCTCATTCTCATAAGCTCCTTTCCCTCAAGTTGCCCTTCTTTTTTTTTTTTCTGGGTCTCCACTCACTATGTGATCTTTTCTGTGAAGTCTTCCTTTCCAGTCTTATGTAAAATGGCCACGTCAGCCTTGAGGAACTTGCTTTCTATTTCTTGCCTGAAGTTGTTATTCTCTATATCACTATTACTGTCTATTGAAAGATATGTGTGGATTTCCTATCATAATTAGTTGGATTTTTCTCCCTGTACTCTCATGTGTCTAACAGCAATGCTGCAGGGAGTCTGACCAACTCTTCCAAAGTGATGGCTGTTGTAGGAAAAAAAAAGAAGAAATAGTTCTGCATCTATGACCTGTGATGTGTTTTCCCATCAGAATAAAGCTTCAGCAGAGCTGTAGTCCAGCCATTGCGAGTAAAAGCTATCACAACACTTAGTTATCATCTTTCCTCCTTATTCTCCCCCCCCAACCTTTTACCTTTGAAAAGTGTTTTTTTTTTTTTTGAGCTAGGCAATGGTGGATCACACTTGAGATCCTAACTACTTAGGAGGCTGAGATCTGAGGATCAAGTTTTGAAGCCAGTCTAGACATGGACATCTGTAAGACTCTTATTTCCAATTAGCTGTCAAAAATTCAGAAGTGGAGCTGTGGCTCAAGGAGAATGATAGTTTCAACAACAACAATAAAAGGCTCAGAAGCAGCATTCAGGCCCAGAGTTCAAGCTCTAGAGCCCACATCAAAATAAAAAAGAAAAATAATTCTTTGTTGAAATAAATAGAATTATTTTTAATTTTGAAATAAAATTGAAAAAATAGCACTAACAAAAACATGTAAGGAAAACATTTAAATTAGAGCAAGTAAAAGCATGACAATTCATTAATATGGTCATAGACTGAATTCCCACTTCTTGACTACATTTTCACATCTCTAGTTCTGAAGAAACACCATGTGGATTGTTACAGATAGTATTTAATGTCTGTTAGTATATTTTAAACACCAGTTTAAAGCATTGCTTTATAAGGAATGGTAAATGTTCCTAGCAATGCTATAATTATTGAAAAAGATCCCAAGTAAGAGAGAATGTTTTGACTGCCTAGTTGGCAAAAAATGGTTATAAAGCTTCTGAAACAATATCAAGTTATGCATTATGTGTACGTCAGAGCACTTTACGGTTTTAACCAAACCACTTAAACCTCAGTATCTCTCAGGTTTTGTAGATGTTTGGGATTTTTTTTTTCTGGACATCTCAAATTCAGCACATCCACAAAAGTTCTGGTCGTCTTTCCTCCCACACTCTCATCACTATTTGTATTTCCTTTGATGAATGGTGGAACAGTCCTTGAAGTTATTCTTACTCTTGCTCTTGTAAATATTGCCTGATGCTCCTACAGTCAGATTTGAATCTGCATTCTTGTCACCAACACCTCCATAATCTCAGTCAAGGAAGTGGATTTGTTTAAATCCTTAGCGCTTTGGGCTTTGTATTGGGCATCAGGACCAATTCCACAGGTATGATCTAATGATGGGTTGAAGCAATGCGTATAACACACTTGGCTTACAACTGGTCTGTCACATGGATTCAACAAATGAGGAACTGCTTTTCAGACTTGCATTTTTTTCTTTTGCTTTGTTTTTCTTACAAGTTTTCTTCATTGGCATATGTTCCTCCTGCTCAGTTTTTGTTTCCCCACATATATACCTTGCGTAGAAGTGTCTAGAATTCTATTTAAAGCACATGTCTACTCATGACAGTGGCCCTTTTAAATCCCTTACTGGTTCCTGAAGATTGCCTTTTACAAATCCCAAACTCCTTTGATTAGCACATGTGCCCCTTTTATAGTATTCTTGTTATTATTGCTGTTATCTTTAAGTAAGTCCTACAATGGAGTAGCAATTTAACAAATCAGTTTATGGATATATCTTAAACAACGTTACCCCTTTCCACATTCTCACTCATCCTTCTCCTACCCATCCCTTCTCTTATTCTCCTTAATGTTGTAGGGTATACATTGGATTCTTGTCATCATTTCCCATCTCTTTTCCTCTTCATTTGTCTACCCTCTTCCCTTGACCCCACCCTATCATTTCAAGTAGCTTCTTTCTGGTGTTCTATTGTACTGAACTTTGATTTTGGATTTCTAAGTCTCTTGTACCTTCTATTCATCTAACCTTACTTCGATTCTTTTCATCAACGTCTGCAGTTCCTGCTACAAACAGACTCGATGGCTTAAAACACCTTCAAGGAGTCATGCAGGCCATATCTCCATACATCTCACCTGGATATATGAGGAATGATGTGCCTTTCTGATGAATTAAGGTAATGCCTACTCAGATCAGAGGGAAATTTCTTTGGTGATTGACATTCTGTTATATTCATTCTACTCTAGCATTAGGAAGTAATATGTTGTAGGGCTTATTATTATTTTTGATGTGAGCTCAATTTGCATGGTTCTTTCATGTCCAATTCATCTTTTGAACTTGCAATGGGGAATACTATTCCTGGTGTGTAAATAGCTGTGCCATGAGCATTTGTTAAGAAAACAGGTTAAAATACCTTGTAATGGAGACAAAGAACTTCCATTTGTCATCTCACTGCAGAGTTCTTCTCCTTACTGAAGACTTCTCTGCAACCTTTGAGTCATAATATTGTGTGAAAACATTGGGATAGAGTATTCTATATCTCATAAGAATCAAGCCCAAGAATAACTTGGTCCCAACCTACCTCTTTCAGAAATGAGTAGAAAACACAACACCCTAGAAAGAGTACCTGGGCTTGTTTCTTCTCAGTGAGATAATATCTACTGCAGTCCATTTCACTCCCTACACTCCATGTGCTGTACCACATGTACGACCTTTTGGTCGTTAATTGGAAATAAGAATTTTACAGATTTTTCTGCTTTGGCTGACTTAAAATCTCAGCTTCCAGAGTTGCTAGTATTACAGTTGTGAACCACCAGCACCCAGCTGGTTGGTTTGTATTTTACATGTAACACAGATAAAATTAAAAAGGGTTCCCAAGACACAATATCATGACAATGCCATCACACTTGATAAGACCCACAAGTTCTACCTTCACAGGCTTACTTTCTAGCTGCAAACTTGGCTTCGATACAATGTATTCAGTTGTTTTCCTTTCTAATATTGGTGTGAGTCAGAGAGATTTGGAGTAGATCAATAGCTTGCTCCCCTCCCCACCTTCTGCTACTAGATCAATGTATCTTCTAAGAGAAAATAGACAATTTAGTTAAACTCTACATTTCCTGAACTTCTTCTAGATCAATAGTTCATTATCTGCTATATTTGCCAATATGTAAAACCTTCAGGAGAGTTGCCATAATTAAGTGAAAAATCTATATTTGCAGAGCATATATGATCTGGAATTTAAAATTATTTTCTCCTTTTTCATTTTTGTACCATTGCTTTTGGCCCTTACTCAGCATGCCAGTCTTTCTTTTAAAGAATAGGGGAATCTAAATGTGTCTCATTTCCACACTAGCGGGTCACTCACCTTAAAAAAAAATGTTTAAACCACTTTAAAGATCTCCTAACTTCTCAAACCACTGTTTTCTGTTAGGTGGGAAGGGCTCTCCTCTTGGGAGATCAAGGGCCATTAGATATAATTAACTTTCCCAATTCTTTTCCTCTTAGGAGATAGATTATAAACTAGCATGCATCCCAACATGGGTTATGATTACATTCTATTAAACATGATGAAGCATCTTCAGAGGAGAGAGCCATCATTATGAATTGCATTTAAAAACAAATTCCCACGAGACCTGATAATTATCTCCTAGAGTAGAATTAATCTGACTGCAGTGAGTGGATTGATTTCGTCCATTGCTGTACTTTTAATAATAGCTTACATTGTGAAATAAGAGAGGGAAGGAAGCACATGGCAGAGGCAGAATTTTAGTTCTGCAAAGGAAAACAGCCGCAGGACCACAAGAACAGATTGTAAACACATTTTAAAAGAGAGTGGAGCCCTCAGTTGCATTCTCCTCTCTCAAGCCAACATACTTAGGCAGAGTAGTTCATTGTTAATATTGTTCAGTATCTCTACCTTCAACTGCCACATGTAGTTTGTAAATCAGAATGAGGTACTTAGTCCGAAGCGCCTCACACTTCCCCAGACGAAGTAAGTAGTGATAAGGAAAATCACACAGGAAAGGAGGACAAGACAGGCATAATAGGAAAAGGCTAGCTCGATCTGATATGTGTCAAAAGATGACATGTGTCAAAATTTAACTGTTCCACAAGGAGTAGAAATCCAGGGACATGGAATATAGAGAATAGTAGCCTTTGATTTTTTTTGGCTAATAGTTTGGGGGATGGTGCTTCGAATTAGGGTTGATCTTGTGTTTGGGGTCCCCTAGCAATGAAATAAGTACATCACAGAAGATGTGGATGGTGAATAGCGAAGATATGGAATCAACCCAGGTGCCCCTCAGCAAATGATTGGATCATGAAGATGTGGTATTTATACACAATAGAATTCTATGCCAAAATCAGAAAAAAATGAAATCGCACCATTTGTAAGAAAATGGAAAAACTTGAAAAAAATCATATTAAATAAAGTAAACCAGACCCAAAGGAATATAGGCTCAATGGTTTTCCTAATTTGTAATAATTAGTACACATCTAGTACTCTCCTAGAAGAGGATTACAATAGTTCAAACGCTAGATACATAAGGCCTTATAAGATGAGGCCAAATTAATGGATCTCCAGGACATGGAAACAAGAGCCTCATTATAAGTGACTGTATGTATTATGTTTTTCTCTCTTCTCTTGTGTTGCCCTTTGGTTAATCTCTTATTGTTACAGTATCCCACTTTGTTACTCGGTATATTAGATACATGTTTACTTGTTTATCTGAAGAAAGGGAAAAATGAAGGAGGGGTTGGGATGTGGGAAATGGGGACAAAAACATGAGAAAGGATATCAATGTGTGAGAAATAATGCACCTTCTATCTGGTGAATACAACTGTACCCCTTCTATACATTAAAATTTTAAAAAAATGTAAAATAAAAGAAATGGATGGTGAAGGAATTCTCTCCTTCCATGACAGCTAGAAAATGGGAGAAAGGAAAGGACTGGGGTCCCAATATCTCCTCATAGCCATGAGTCCTCAGTGATCTAACTTCCTCTCCTGTCACTGTACACTACTTCTACCACCTCCAAAACTAGTGACTAAGCCTTTGGCATAGAGTTTTTAGGGATCACTTATCCAAACCACCGAAGATATTCTGTGGCAATAATTTATCAAGTCATTTAGAGCAAACTTCCAAAATCTCTTATATTTACACGGATGGGAAAAGTACAAAATCACATCCTTTGGCCCAGTGTAAGTGCTGTGGACTGCTCTAAATAAGTGCACAACAAAATGGAGGCCTGAGAGCAGAGCACAGTCCCATCACAGTAGCATAAGTTGAAGGCCAACAAAATTTCCATTTGTATAGTGCTGAAAGCATATTTGTTGTCATCTCAATTTTCAGACAGGAAATGCAAGTGAAAAGAGATGAATCATAACATTAATAATCACAGACAGGGTTTTTTCTTTTCCCAATCATATGTCAAGATTAACTCTACATTGCAAATATGTAAGCTCTGTGTGTAAATATGTGTGTGTGTGTTTGCATGCATGTGTGTGTGACTTCTTAAGGAAAATATTTCCATAAACCTATTGTAGTATTTCATGTCTTAAAAACAACAACAACAAAAAGACAGTAAAAACAACCAACACAAAACCAGCTTAGAATCCTAATTTATAGAAATAGGATGTTTACTGCCTACCCAAATTATTTTCCCCCAAAAATGTTTACATCACTTTAAAGATCTTCTAACTTGTCAAATCAGTGTTTTCTGTCTGTGTGACTACGTATGTTACTTTCATGATCATCTTCAATCTTCAGACCTGTAAGTGAGAAATACCTAGATCTCCATAAGAGGGTTTTGGTGTCTTTTGTGACAAAGATGAGAAAGCATCCAGATGAGCTGAACCTGGTTCACTAGAAAGCCAGTCACCATGGATGATTGTGCTGCATTCTCTCATTGTGCTGCATTCTGAGTGTTCTAGTTTGCTGTCAGAAACATCTACATGTGAAGTCCCTGTTTGTGTTTTAGCAAGTGAATGAGTAGTTGGGGAAAAAAAATAATAGCACTGTGACTCAAGTGCATGACTTTTCATGATGATTTGCTGGTGGCTTTCAACAAGACAGAAAAGACTTGGAGCTGTCCACAGAGTGTCGTGGCAAAGCTCAATGACAGCTTCAAACATCTGTCTTCTTTAGTGTCTCTGCTGTACATCATTTACACAGGGTGAAGCCTGGGTCCTCGTGAGGGGCCATGGTATCCCTTGAAAGGTTTCTAGGCTGTAATCCTGAAAAGACAATGAAGCTAGAAGCTACTTTGGAATCTTGATTACATATGTTTGATGCTGCTTTGCATCGCAGTATCTTCACAGCTTCCACATAAAAGAGTCTGATAAAGCAGTTGATGAGATTGGGCATGTGAAGAATGAAAGGGACAAATTGGTCTTTGTTGTTCCTCTAAGGAAGAAAACAGACTGTTTGGCCTGCCAATCTGATGCTGCAAAGAATCATTTATCAGGTGATCTCATGTCTGGAACATCATGATGAGAGTTAAACAAATCTTGAAACTTGGTCAACACTAACTGCCTACCAACAAATGGCTACATGTTCTGTCAATGATAGCAGCCAAAGCATTTCATGGATTACATCCTGGAAAACCAGCACCAGACATGAGCTCATTCTCTGTCTTTGTCTCTTACCTGTGGATACTGAGAAAAATTTATGTTCCAATCACATATCTTAGTTAACAGAATTCAATATAAAAAATTCTATCTGAAAAATCATCTAATTTGATTAGAACAGGAGACATTTCGTAAAAATCTAGATAATAATTCAGACTAGCTTGACAAATATGTCTAGCTTTTTCACATCTATTGACAGTGAAATCTTTACCATGCAAAAGGATTGTTGTTGTTGTTTCTATTCAAGGGTTGGGGGAAAAGGGAAATGTGGAAGATTATTTGATATTGCTAGAGGAATAAGATGCTGTAGTAGTCTTGTATACTTGCCATGGGGATTTTCCCATTGTATCTTCTGCTTGGGAGAATCACTAATGAGTCCTGAGTTCGGACACAGAGAATAAGCAGCTTTCTAGAACAAGTGTCTGAAAAGTGAAAACTAAGGAAGAATCAGAAGGGTAGGAGATTGGAGTTCCCCCAATCTCAGGTAACTGAATATCGTAAGAACAACACAGACCTAGCTCTGAGCAGTTTTGTTAGCTTTTTATCTTCCTTGTGTTTTTTTTCTTTTTAATTATATTTTATTTTATTGTGAGGATAATGTATAGAGGGGTTACAGTTACATTTGTCAGGTAATGAGTACCCCTTCTCATGTTTTTGTTCCCCTTTCTCTCCCTTCTCCTCGTCCCAATCATCTTGTTTTCCCCCTGCACTATTTCAAATAAACAAACAAACATATATACAATATACCTGGTAACAAAGTCAGATACAGTAATCACATGGGATTAACCATAAGGGGAAAAAAAGAAGAAAAGAAATAACTTCACACAAGATAGATAGATAGATGGATAGATAGATAGATAGCCACTCCTGGGCTTGAGCTCAGGGCCTGAGCACTGTCCTTGGTCTTTCTCAAAGGTAGAGCTCTACCACCTGAGCCTCAGCACCATTTCTGGCTTTTTTCTATGTACGTGGTACGAAGGAATTGAACCCAGATCTTCGTGCATGCTAGGCAAGCACTCTACCAGTAGGCAAAACTCCCGGCCCTTCACACCGTATATTAAGAACAACAATCACAAAGATAAAGCTCTTATTTCCATATCCTAGAGTTTATTTTGTTTAGTCTCATCCTATATGACCACATTTACATAGCTTTGAAGCTATTATGATCCTCTGTTAGGAGAATCATAAGTGTGTACTAATTATTACAAATGAGGGAAACCTTTGGGTCTGGCTTACCTCACTTAATATGATTTTTTATGATATTTATTTTTTATTTTTTTGCCCATCCTGGGCTTGAGCTCAGGGCTTGAGCACTGTCCTTGAACTTTCTCAAGGCTAGAGCTCTACCACTTGAGCCTCAGCACCACTTCCAGCTTTTTTTTCTATATATGTGGTACCAAGGAATCGAACCCAGATCTTGGTGCATGCTAGGCAAGCACTTTAACCACTAGGCCAAACTCCTGGCCCTTAATAAGATTTTTTCCCAAGTCTTTCCATTTCCTTACAAATGGGGCAATGTCATTATTTATGATGGCAGCAGAGAATGACATTTACCCAAATGTCCAGAAATAAGGCCATACTGAAGCTACTAGCACATTGCTGTTCAATGCAACATTTTTTACCATAGCTAAGATATGGAACCAACCCAGATGCTCCTCAGTAGATCCATGGATCAAGAAAATGTTGTGTGTTTTTTATTTAATTTTATTGTCAGAGTGATGTACAGGCTGACTGTAGTTATGTACATAAGGTAGTGAGTATATTTCTAGTTGGATGTTGTTACCCCTCCTATGTGTTACTCCCACTTTCCTTTTTCCCATCCCCCTCCTAGTTCTAAAGTTCATTTCCCACATATTGTCTTGTGAGTATCACTGTTGCATTGGTTCACCATTGTCCTTTGTCTCACCATTTTGTTGTTCCTCTTCCCTTTCCTAATTCAGATAACATACATATAATATATCAGGTATCAAAATCAGATACAGTGACAACAGGGAATAAACTAGGAAAACAGGGGGAAAAAGAGCTAAGAAATAACTTCACATATGACCCATCAATCCCACTACTAGGTATCTACCTAAATATCCAGAAACAAGGCCATACTAAATCTACTAGCACAACCATGTTCCTTGCAGTTTTACTCATGTTAGCTAAAATATGGAATCAACCCAGATGCCCCTTAGTACATTAATGAATCATGATGATGTGGTATATTTACAACAGGGAATTCTATGCTGCCAGCAAAAAGAATGGCCTTTCTCCATTTGTAAGGAAAATGAAAGACTTGGAAAAATCATATTAAGTGAAGTAATCCACACCCAAAGAAGCATAGGCTTCATGGTTTCCTTCATTTGTAACAATAAGTGTATGTTAAGAATTCTCCTAACAATGGGGCTGGGAGTTTGGCCTAGTAGTAGAGTGCTTGCCTAGCATGCATGAAGACCTGGGTTCGATTCCTCGATACCACAAACATAGCAAAAAGCCAGAAGTGGTGCTGTGGCTCAAGTGGTAGAGCCCTAGCCTTGAGAAAATCCAGGGACAGTGCTCAGACCCTGAGCCCAAGCCCAGGACTGGCAAAAAAGAAAAAGAATTCGCCTAACAAGAGACAGTGGAACTCATAGGCACAAGCAAAAGATTCCTGAACAGAATCACAGGATCACAACAGATTGCAGAGAGACTAGATAAATGTGACTACCTAAAAATTAGTTTCTGCACAGATAAAAGCATAGCCACAAAAGTAGGAAGACAGCCAACCAACTGGGAAAAGATATTTACAAATAATACATCAGACACGTGCTTACTATCCAGTACATACAGGGAACTCAAGACACTAATCCCCCTCAAAATCCAAAAAGCCATTCACTAAATGGGCAAGGGAACTAAAGAGAGACTTATTAAAAGAAGAGATTAAAATGGCAGAAAAGCATATGAGAAAATGTTCATCATCCATGGTCATAAAGGAAATGCAAATAAAACAACCCTAAGATACCACCTTACCCCAACAAGAATGGCCAAGATTTTGAACTCAGACAATGACAGGTGCTGGTGGGGTTGTGGAGAAAAAGGAACCCTATTACACTGCTGGTGGGAATGCAGACTAGTTCAGCCACTCTGGAAAGCAGTGTGGAGGTTTCTTAAAGAACTGAAAATAGACCTTCCCTATGATCCAGCCATACCACTTCTGGGCGTCTGTCCTGACCACCCAAGATATGATAAGGACACCTGCTCAGCTATGTTTATCTCTGCACTATTCACAATAGCCAGGTGATGGAAACAATCCAGATGCCCTGCTGCAGATGAATGGATACAGAAAATGTGGTGTATATACACAATGGAATTCTACATAGCCAACAGACAAGATAAAATAATGGCATTTGCAGGGAAGTGGATGAATCTAGAGCGAATCATGTTGAGTTAGACAAGTCAAGATCAAAGGAACAAAAGGTGCATGGTATCCTTAATATGTGGCTATTAGATCCAAACACTACAAGAGCAAGGACTCAATAGTTGCATACCAAATGCTATGGGATGGTACTGGAAATATAACCACAACTGCATAGACATAAAATCTTATGACTCTATAGACATAATGTTTTATTACATAGATTAATATGTATCTATAACATACAAACCCTCAGCCTAATTTTGATTATGTTCTAAAAATCTAAGTGCTAGTGATCGTATATAGAGATTCCCTTCTTGAATACTTGTTTGTTAAACACGTCGTTTGAAATATGATGTAAAAATCAGTGTTAATAAATTATTTAATAAAAAAAGAAAGAAAGAAAAAGAATTCTCCTAACAGAGGATCATAATAGCTCAAAAGCTATGTCCATATGTCCATATAGGATGTGGCTAAGCAAAATGAACTCCAGGATATGGAGTTGTTCTTAATGTACTATGTGAAGCCATTTCTTTTTTTCTTCTTTTCTTCATTCTTCTTTATTTCATGTTGTTACTGCATCTGACTTTCTAGATATTTTATATATGTTTATTTGAAAGAGTGAAAGTAAGGGAAAAACAAGATGAGTAGGAGGGAGTGGGGGAAGAGAAAGTGGGTGAAAAACATAGGAATGGGTAACAACATTAAAGAAGTAATGCACCCACTACCTGATGAATGTAACTGTAACCCGTCTGTACATCTCCTCAACAATAAAATTTTTAAAAAGTAAATAACAAAAAAAGGAATAAATAACTTCACATACCACATTTGAAAAACAACAACCACAAAGAAAAATCTCTCCTGTCTATATCCTGGAGTTCATCTCACTTAGCATCATCTTATATAGTCATGTGTACTTAACTACTGAGCAATTGTGGTCCTCTGCTAGGAGAATCCTAGACATATACCAATTATTACAAATTTGTTGTTTTTTTGTTTTTCTATATCAAGAATATTTTCAGCAAGCAATTGTCTCCAGGTTTTCTTTCTTTTTCTTAACTATTACAGAATGTTTTTTTGTTTATGTCCAGATGACTGATTTTGCTTTACCCAATTTTTTTACCCAGTTTTTCCATCAAGGTATATCCTACTTAATATTCAAGCATTCAGAGACAACCAAAGAGATGTGGTTATTCTGTGGTTATTCTACATACTTTCTTCACATGTGGAGAATTTAAGCATAGTTTGGAACCAAAGTTGCTTTAGATATGAAATGGGCCAACAATTCTATTTTTATTTTGCTTTATTTTATATTTTTATTGTAGTATATAGAGGGGTTACAGTTATATTTGCCAGATAGAAGGTGTATTACTTCTCACACATTGATACCCCGTCTCATGTTTTTGTCCCCATTTCCCTCCCCCACCCCTTCCCAATCATCTTATTTTCACCCTTCTCTTCCCTATTTCAAATAAACAAATATATGTATATACAATAAACCAGGTAACAAAGTCAGATACAGTAACCACATGAGATTAACCAAAGGGCAACAAGAGAGAAAAGAAATAACATAGTACATTAAGAACACCAATCACTCAAGATAAAGCTCATGTTTCCATATCAGGGCCAATAATTTTTGATTCCCAAGATTACTATAAGAATTAGAGAAAATACATATCTAGTGATTAACATAATATCTAGTCCATCTGAGATTCGCAAACATGTCCATTTTTAGCCCAGTCGATCAAGTTGTTGTATCCAAAACAATGTTGGGCTCATTGATGTTATTTTGTAAGTGAATTGGTTATAACGGCCACGATGTATGTGGTCTACTTTTTCTCTAAAGTAACAGAGCTCTTTCAATAGTTCATCCTATTATGAGTTTTTGAGATGGAGTTTTTACTGCCATAATTCCTATTTCTCTTTAGGCTCACTATATACTTAACAAACTAAGCTTCTAGGAAGGTAAGAGGTGTTTTCATGTCTTGACAGTGCTTCCAGGCTGTTAAGACATAAAGAGATTCAATTTGGTTCTTTACTTTTTTGCCTGGATTTCGTTCTGCTATATTTTTGATTGTGGAATAATGATTCCTTTAGGCTTGTATACAACAATATACTTGTGAAATTCAGAGCTTAGAATAAGGTTTATATTGACTTTAAAATATAATATAGGAATCCTTTCCCCTAAAGGTGTGACCTCTCATATAGTTATAATTAGTTGTCTTAGCCAGGTGTGGTAATTCCAGCACTTGGAAAATTGAAACAAGTGTATGGGGAGTTTGAGGCTATCCAAGACTACGTAGCAAATCCATATCTCAAAGAGAAAGAAAGAAAAAAGGAATGCTATTAAGGAAAGAAGGAAGAAAAGATGAAGGAGGGAAAGAAGGAAGGAAGGAATGAATGAAGGAAGGAAGGAAGAAAGAAAGGGAGAGAGGGAGGAAGGGAAGCAGGGAGGGAGGGAGGGAGGGAGGGAAGGAGGGAAGGATGGAAAAAGGAAAAGAAAAGAGTGAAATTAAATGAAAGGAAAGGAGATAAAAGTAGCTGTCTTGCCAGGCAGAATGCTCTTATTTTTATAATGGTTTAATATGTGTCCAAACAATTTATTGGCAGGGTGAGCCTATTATCAAATATGCTTTGGAAAAAGAAAACAGAGAGTTGATACTGTTTCCTACATTCTATATGCTAGAGCCAGAAAAACAATAGGAAAGGCTATGTGATAATCTGTACTTGCATGGATACATTTTACTCAGCAAAAGAAACTTTTTCTCTTTGGAAGTGAGCAATGCTGTCCCTTGCATGTGATCTGATTGCTGTAGCCAGAAGCATCATTGGTAGTGCAGGCCCTAAGGCGAGCCTCCAAGTCTGTCTCTCCTTCTCCCAAGGATGTTTTCCTACAGGCAAACCTGGAATAAATACAGTGAACATTAAAGACTGTCCTGAAGGAGGGAAAAAAAAAAGAAGAAGCGTCTAGAGAGTAGTCTGAAATGCATGTGAATTTGAAAGATGAAGTCCTTGTGCTTTGCAGAGGAAAAAGGAAGGGTGATGAGCAGACTGCAAGCTTAGAAGCCTTTTCTATCGCTGCATTACCACTGCGTGGGTGACTTACTCCACTGAATCGCAGCTCAGCTGACGTCTCCATGCACCTGGTAAAACAGAAGACCCAGAGAAAATAATAGTCCTACCTTATAACACCATAGCAAAGGTAGTAATTAAAACATGGACTTTCAGCCACAAAAGCCTGATTCTGAGCATTTAGACATCACCCCCACACTAGCCTCTTGGGGATGAGGTTGGTGGGTGCTCCCCACAGTTGATGGGGCTTTAGTGCTTACCTTGACATTCCCAGTCCATTCGCCATCCTGCCTGGTTATGTAGTTAGGGACAGTGTAAAAACAGTTGGGACTAATGCCTACATAATGGTGTCGCTACCCTGAGTGTCTCTCCTTAGCATCTCTCAGGCTGACACGGGGTCATTTAGGTGTGCACTCACGAGCTTTGGTGGAATCCCCGTCTTTGTCTTCTGAGAAGTTGTTATTAAAGGCATGTACCTCCACTTCCAACCTGCTGTATTTGTTTCCAGTGATCACTTCAGAAAGAGGAAAGCATCCTGCAATTTCAAAATAAGTGTTTAATTGAACTTGTTATACAATCTCTTCCATTATTCTTTCTCCTGTTACCCACTCTAACATATATACAAATAGAGACAATCCAAACCCTGAACACACACACACACACACACACACACACACACACACACACACACACTCCTACACAGGGAGTAACATTTTATCTGTCTTTTATCTCTTATCTTGTCTCTGAGATTTTTCTTTTTCCAACTGTTACATAAGCTAAAAGTCATCAGAATGGAATTCTTTCACAGGGGCCCTGAACGTGTGTGACCCAGGTGCAGATATTATATATTATATCATCTTCCATTCAAGTCATCTTGTTTCCATGGTTCCCATTTGTAATTTTTAACTTATTTTTATATGACTGTTAATTTTTAGAGTTTCTTAAATGCTTACCCTGTTTTGATGACCATCTCTTTAACTTCCAAATGAGACAATCTCTCATGACAGTGCTATTACTCTTTGATCATACACCTCTCTGTTCTTTGTCAGAAAAATCTTTTGATTCAAAATATGAATAAAAATGCATGAAAAATTATTTGACAGCAGTGAAGGGGAGAGGTACCCCATGTATCTAGTAATGTAAGTTAAGATTGGAATTAGGCAATTACTATTAAAGGCTTTAAAGGATATAAGTGTGAAGTTACAGGTCCATAGCCAGAACACACAAATATATAATTGCAAGAATGGTCACCAGTATGAAGCTAATTGAAAAGACCTCGTGGATATTGAAACAAAAGCCATACAATGAATGATTATTGTCCTTAATGTACTATGTTATCTCTCATCTCTTTTGCTGTCCCTTGGTTATCTCATATTGTTACAGTATCTCACTTTGTTATCTGATATATTGGATTTATTTGTATTTGGTTATTTGAAATTGGATAGGCAAGGGGGAAAACCAAGACGGGGGGGGGGGGGTGTGGAGGGGAGGGTAATGGGAAATGGGGACCAAGACATGTGAAAGGGTATCAATATATGTGAATCAATACATCTACTATCTGGCAAATATCATGTAACCCTTTTATTAATTACAATGAAAAAAGAAAAAAAAAAGAATGGTCACCAGTGTTGCTTATTATAACAAAATATTGGCTGGGAGTTTGGCCTACTGGTAGAATGCTTTCCTAGCAATGCACAAGGATCTGGATTTGATTCCTCGGTACCACTTACATGGAAAAACAAAAGCTGGAAGTTGTGCTGTAACTCAAGTGGCAGAGCTCTACCCTTGAGAAAGCCCAAGGACAGTGCTCAGGCCCTGAGTTCAAGCTCAAGGACTGACATATATATGTATATGTATATATATATATATGTTATGTGTATATATGTATATATACATTTATAGTATATATATTGCTCCATATTGCTCTGTATCTGGGGATCTCTAAGAAAATATTAATAATGTTTAGAGAAAAAAGGGAAAAAAACCTCTCATGTTCTACTGCTCCAAGTTCTCCATGGAAACGACTGTCGGCTCACCCTGAGGTGACGCCATGAGCTCACCATCAACAGTTTTGTGAATCCAGACACTGCACTGTGTGGAGAGCATGCATTTTACTCCAATGCTCAGCACTTGTGGAAGAAACCACACATTGTTTTGATACAGAAAAAGGGATAGCATGTGTACAGTACATATGTCACTCTGTTTCCTGATTGGGGCCTGACAGAATGACTGGATTTGGAGAGAAGAGTTAATTAGTAAACTGTTTTCATCTTGCAGGGACAACATTCCAACAGCCTGAACTAGGCTGCAGAACAATTGTAGTGGAGAGAGGTGCTTTGAGAAATCTTTAGAAGAATCAGTAGCACTATGAGATCTATTAAAGTCCTGGAGCTACCAGGTGAAATCATGGATAATTGACCAAATCCTAAAATGAAAACTTGGATGCGCATTAGCTCTAGGAACTCCCAGAAGAAAGAGAGCAGAGTGCATAGAGAAGGTATTTGGGAATGAAGAAGGTGCTGTAGCTGAGGTGCTAATTCAATGAGTTGTAGGTGCTTGTAGGATATTCAAATTGGGAAAGTTCCACCAAATATGATACTGTGTCCCATTTCTTCAGTTTTATTTTCCTTATTGCCTTCCCATTTCCCATTTCTTCATTCTTTTCAGCTGCCCAAACCACCTTGACTCCCCAGCACCTGAGCCCCTGGAGGCTACAGTGAGCACACCTTTCCTGTCACTCTGCATGTGTCACCTTCATACAGATAATAACATCAATGCTGTCTCTCACCAAACCTACAAAATAACTGCAAGTAAGAGTTCAGATATTTTAAAAAATTATTTCAAGCCAGGCGCTGGTGGCTCTTGTCTATAATTCTAGTTACTCAGGGGGCTGAGATTTGGAGACCCTTGGGTGGAAGCTAGCCTGAAACTTTCTTGCTTCCCATGAGATTTTTATCTCCAATTAGCTGCCAAAACAACAACAACAAAAGGCACAAATAGTGCTGTAACTCAAGTAGTAGAGCACTAGCCTTGAGCAGAAAGTTTTTTTTTGGTTTTTTTGGTTTTTGGTTTGGGGGGGTAGGTTGTTGTTGTTTTTCTTGTTTTGTTTTTTTTGGGGGGGAGGCTGGGCTGGCTTCAAACCTGGATTTGACAGATTTCACCCTCTTAGCTAGGATTGTTAGCATGATCTACCAATGTAGGCTAAGGAAGATTAATTTTCAATTAAGAGGGTTGCAGTTAGAGGTGTGAGTACTTTTGAGTCTTTTAATAAGTATATTAAGTATATTTCTTGTGTAATCAGTGTCTGAAAGAAGTAACTATTCTCTGACCTAGCATACATTTCTTAAGAGATCCTACTAATAACTGCTCTCTGTTAGTTAAATACGTGGTATGTGTCTGTACAGTTCTAAGGAGCTTCCATATATTATTTCCAATTTTCCTGAGAGATCTATTAAATAATTACGAGTCCTAAATTAATCTAGTAAATTGAGTTTTGAAGTAATTAAGTCACATGAATGTAGAAATGGAAGCTGTGACTCAAATCTATGCCTGACCAATCTCAAAATTCAAACTACTGCTACTACAATTCTCATAAAACAATCCTCCTCAAGGAACTCAAATATACAACTTCTATGAACATTTAAAATAGGATTCATTGAAATGAATTCTAGGAAAAGAAGACGTGGGGATTTTTGTTGCTACTGTTGGTGGTGGTGGTAGTTGTAGTGTTGTTATTATTATTGCTTTTGTGTTTGTTTTAGGGATGCAATGAGGAGGGATAGGCAGGAAGAGAGGAAGGGGAAGCAAATGCAATCATGGTATTCAGTAAATACTACATCACTTATGAGCAGAAATGAGAGGGAGAAACTGGAGAAAATTGTAAGAAGAGGTAATATCCAAAAAACCCAAATGTACTCATTCCTTGACTTGTGAATAGTAACCTCTTTAGGGAACATCTTAATAATAACAATATATTTTTAATCTAGAAAATAGGTGACAATAATTGAAAAAAATCTTTCCCAACTGAAGGTCTGTTGTGACTGGCAAACCCTTAGGTATACGTCATGCAGCAATCGGGAGCTCCTCCAGCAACCGTAGCTGGGCAATGGATTCTAGCATGTTGGGATCTCATCTGAGTATCACAAGGCTGAGGAAGCTTCTCGCTTTCATATATTATCAGGAGTCATCCTATGTTTGGAACAATGGTGGCTCAGAAGGTAACCTTCTTTGTGGAACGAAGTCTATGATAAAATGCAGAAGATGAAAGTGAATGCATGAAGAAAATGGTGTGAGCTTTTAAGGTTTCATATTCTGATTGCCTGAAAAGGACATTCTCTCTTAGTATAAGGATACCCTATACATTCTATCAGTATGAAGAAGACAAAAGAGGCTAAAACTTTTCCAATGGAATGAATGCCAACTATGTTTTTAGCTTGGATGGATGATAGAAAATTGCAGCATGAACCACAGGAAAGAGATGGGAAGCTAAAGTGGGGGGAAAAATGGAATACATTCCATGAAACATAAATGAAATGAAATGAAAAGATTATGTCATTTTCCTGAATTCAGCAAGAGCTGCATGGTCTTTGGAGGAGCTGCCTAACTTCTTAGCCCTGTGATTTAGTTGACATCAAGTGACAGATAATAATATCTACTATGTAGGGTGTGCAAATACCTACTAAAGTTGCTAGACAATGGAATGAAATATAAAGCAGTCACTTATTATCCTTAACTCTTATTTTCAATTTTATTTATTGGAAATGTTTTAATAGCCATTATTTTATTAGGCCAAACAATACTAGAAGATATTTAGGAATGAATTCCAAGACTATAAAATTCCCAATTTTAAAAGTTGACAATAAACTACACTTTAAAACCATAGCACTGAAAGCACAATCACACGGAAGACTATGCTTGCCAAATTTATATTTAAACATATTTTACTGGGAACTTAAAGTTCACTGTACTTTATTATGAAAGAACAAAATATAATGATTTCCCCACTGTTGTGTTTCTTTATTCATTTATTTATGAGGAAGCAGTGTTTTTATACCCGCAATTGTTCCTTTTTTTCTACATGAATTATCTTATTTGTGAAAGATTGTGGAAGATTGGTTTTGAAAAAAATAATAAAGTAACCTTATCTCCCTGCTTACTATAAATTCTATTAGCTAGATGATGATGAAATGAGACTCACCTAAGCTTATTAAAGAAGAGTTAGAAATTATAACCCACAAAGAAAGGCTAACACAATTACACTTTTTCTTTTCCGTCTTTTTCTATGTCAAAAGACAAGGGGTTGATTTGATAACTAAATAACTAATATCTTCTCCTACTGTTTATTGATGAAAACTTGTGGGAGAAATTTAGTCCAGGAAAAAACAAACTTTTTAAAGTAGATGTGACAAGAATAATATGATTTATCTCAAAGAATTAAGAATTAAAATCCCATACTAGTGACTCACAGCAGTATGACCTTGGCCTCAGTTGAGAAACAGCCTTTCTTTTCTTTAACAGAAATAAATTTTGATTGCTTCTTGCCTCACCACTGGAAAAAATGAGAAAATTATAAAAAGCACTTTGTAAACTGTAATAGCTAACAAATAAAACTGTTATTGAATGTGAGAACTAGTGGCAAAAGAAAAAATATTGCCCCTCCGTTTTTGATTATTTATTCTAAATTTTTTAGCATGTAGGCCAAACGTTCATCTATTTGGGATAGTTATATTTAGTCTTCTCCAAAGGTAGCAAGAAAAAAACAACATATAATGCGCTGTAACTACTTTGTCATAAAGGGATAGTATGATACTTTCACAGGTAGCTGTGAGCTTAAGAGACTCCTTATCCATTTACTTGTCAAAATATTATATTACCAGCACTTTTTCTTGTAAAATTCCCTGTGGGGATGTTGTTTTTCTCCTGAACTCTTTGTTTTTTTTTTCAGCTACTCCCTTGCCACTCTACACCTCCTTCATTGCACCTTATTACAGCATCTGACAACATTGTCATCATTGCTAACTTATGCAACATTTCATCACTCATTCATACAGTAAAATATTTCCTAATTACTGTGTCCCAGCTAGAGCGTTCCCTCGTGCTTTCATTCCATTATTTTTCTTACTACCCCATGTTTATTCTCTCTCTCTCTCTCTCTCTCTCTCTCTCTCTCTCTCTCTCTCTCTCTCTCTCTCTCTCTCTCTCTCTCTCTCTTTTCCTGTTTTTGTCTCTCCGTGCTCCATGTCTGAGTTTCTCTATTTCTCTGTATCTATATTTCTATCACACCTGTTTCCACAGGAAAATCTTCATACCTCAGGACTGCCTACATATTAAAAAGTTTTTTGGTCCAATAAGAATATACCACCTCAATTCCTACACACTTTCAACTACAAACTTTGCAGTTACATATTTTGACTTTTTAAGAAAATTCTCGGTTTTATTAAAAAAAAACTTTTGTTGGCTTTCAGTAATTGTGCAAAGGAGTTGCCATTCAACAAATCATTCATGAAGGTGTAAATTATGAGCAATGTCACCCCTTTCAAAATTCCCACACAACCCTCCCAATGTTTTTTTTTTCTCTCCCAATGTTTTATTGGAAATATTATTGTTATCTAGGTAAGTCTTGTCCAGAAGGCCATCCTGATAGACTTAAAACATCCTTCATATCTTAGGGCTATCCTGATTTACTTCTCTTAGTGTTATAATATTTTTTGCCAACTAGAACTGAAAATATTCTCTGATTTCCCTTTACACCAAAGACACTGCATTTTGCAATGATATATCTATATAATATATATACTATTAAACAAACATATGAATCAAAATTATTATCAATATGAGAAAACCATTTATTATCACAGACAGGGTTGATACCATGCGAGGCAGAAGAAAGTAATTTTGTGATTGTTGTCAGCCTTTTGGTAGAATATGCATTTATGCATTTCATCTTACTACTTAAAAATAAATATAAATTTTGGCATTGATTGATCATTTATGACTCTCAATTTCTAAAACTCATATTAAAAATCTGACCTTCAATATGATAAGATTTGGAGTTAAAGTCTGTTGGGGACAACTATATTTAGATGATGAGTTTATCTGAATGAGACTTGTTGGATCTATTGGATTCATAACAAGAGGCGGCGAGGAACAGTTCTGTCCCCACACATACCTAGGAGAAGTCCAGGAGAATTCATGGAGAAGCTACCATTGTCTGTAAGCAGAAAAGATCCCTCCTGACAATCAAGCTTCTGCCTTGATCTGAAACTTCAGTCTCCTGAACCATGTGAAAGCAAATATCCATTGTTGAAACCATCAAGTCTATGCTGTCTAGTTATGACATTTCAGCACTATGCTAGTTGTACCCTGTGAAACAATTGTGTGATCTAAGACCCTTAAGATTATCATTAGTTGCAACATGTATCTTTGAATCCTCTAACTAGAGCCATTCTATTCAATTAAGTTGTCAGTTACTCTGTGTTATTCCATGGGGTCGGGGGAAAAATGATTATGCTAATCATTTTATTGTTGTGGAAAAGAAATGCTGTCTAGAAAGAATTGGATGTCCCTTCAACACAGATCAAGATGTATTGCATACATAAACTGGTTTATTAAATGGCAAAAAAACCCCAAAACTTTAAGAAAAGTGAGGGAAGGGGTGGGTGAGAATGTTGAAAGGAGTGACACTGTTAGAGGCATGGTATTCATAAACTCGGTTGAATGGCAACTCCTTTATACAACCACATAAAGAAAATAAAATGTATTCCAAAAAGTTGCCTATAAATATTCCTTTCATTAAGTGGGAATATTTTGGAGATGATTAAGATTAAACATTAATAAGAATTTGTATGCATGGGTGTTTTTCAGTAATAACTCAAACAATTCTCAAACCTTGAAACATGAATGTTCTTAGTTGACAAATGAGGAAAAAGTCATTGGAAAAGAAAATATTGGCCCTAAGATAGCAGGTGGTGGAGCTATGATTAACAATCAAATTTCTCTGAACCCATCACTCTCAAGCTTTCAAGTACATTCAACAGCCGTTAAAGGCTAACAGTTGAACCCCATTCTACATAAAGTTAAATTTATTGTCTGATAGTCACCTAAAGTGTTAAGAAAGTCATTTATATTTTTATGTCTCAGCTTTGGATAAATGAATTTCTAGTGAAACTTAGAACCTGGGTCACTGAAAGAAATGCCCTTTGTGTTCTCCCATCCATTTTGGCCCACTGGTAAGAGGAAGAAATCATTATCCAAGGAGAATCAGAAGAGTAGGAAAAGTTCCTATACTGATCCATGAAGGTCCAGAGACATTTTGTCCAGACAGGAATAAAATGAACTCATTTCTTTAATGATGATTAAATCTTGATGTCTTGCCATCTGGCTCTTAAATATTTACCACTTGGAATGACTTTTACTAACCACAGTCTATAAACACACACACACACACACACACACACACACACACACACACACACACACACACACACAGATGGAGACTTCAGTCTTTGCTACTTCCCAGCTGTCTGACTTTTGTCTTGGCTTTTGCATCTGTAATAGCATCTGATTTTTGGGCTAGAGAGATGGCATGCTTTAATACAAATAAAGCTGTGAAAAAAGATTCCTGGCCTAAGAAGCATAATAATTATTTTCATTTTATATGCTGGATCATTTTCCAATAATCTTCTAAAGCCAAGCAACAGTGGCTCACATTTGTAATTTTAACTTCCTGGAGGCCGAAAAGAAGAAGGTCAAGCAAGATTCCAGGCAGACCAATCACTGAGAAACCATTGTAATAGAAGTGTGTTGGCTTGTACTTGACATCTCAGCTAGGGTGAAATTCATAAATTACACACACTATGATTCAGGGTTAGGCTCAGGCCAAGAAAAATCAGTGCAAAAAAGGCTGGAGGCCAGGCACCAATGGCTCACAACTGCAACCCTAGCTACTCAGGAGGCTGAGATCTGAGCATTGCAGTTCAAAGCCAGCGGGAAAGTCTGTGAGACCCTTATCTCCAAATTACCACCAGAAAACCAGAAATGATGCTGTGGCCCAGAGTGGTAGAGTACTAGCTTTGAGCTGAACGGCTCAGAGACAGAGTCCAGGCTCAATATTCAAGCCCCAGGTCCGACAAAAGAAAAGGCTGGAATCTGGCTTAGTAGAAGAGCACCTGCTGAGTAAACATGAGTCACTGAGTTCAAATGCCATTTTTTTTTTGCCAGAAAAAGTCTTCTTCTGACATGTATTTGTGCTCATCTGGATGATAATACACAAAGCTCATTGACTGCTCCAAGCTCTGTATAATCACCATTCTCAAAGGAATGAACTTTCCTTATTTGAGGTTTCTGACAGAAAGAACTGAAATAAGACTGGAATCACAAGCAATAAATTCCCACAGACAGGTTAAAACCTCATCCGCTGCATCGTTAACAATACAGGGACTGCTCAAGTCAAAGATGACACCAAGACAAACGCAAAGGGCAGATTACCATAAAGACGTGTTACATAGGTAAGGAAATAAATATCAGCCCCTCTTTGGGAAAAAAAGAAGAAGAAGAAGAATCAACCTTGAAAATGCAAACTGGAAATTCTGAAGGGGATGAAGTGCTAAAAACACAAAAACACTATTCCAAAATTCAAAGGCTAGAACTACGCAGAGATCACATGAAGCAAAAGACACTGTGGCTTTCACTTTTACATTAATGGAACTGTTACAGCCTTATAAACTTTTTGAAGACATTGATTGAATATTCTTGGTCTTTAACATGCCAGTATTGTGTGCATTTTCTTGTTATCTGCCTGTGATATGATAGAATATACTCTATTGCCATAAATCCCTTTTTTAATGCTCTTTTCCAGTATCATAAAGGAGTATGTTGTTTAGTGAATGATTGAGTAATCTCATACCAACATGCCACTTTCTCTAAGCACTTTGACCAATATGTGGAAGAATCAGCAATTGCTGGAGAATCCAACTGTAATTCAAAACATTAGTTTCATGACTTATAAATTGGATTAGAAGGCTCAAGTTTGCTCTGCCAGGCTGCCTAGTCTTTTATTTAAAATTTAAAATCAGTCTATTTGTCACAGGCACAACTGTCCATATACTGTCTCTGACTTCTAGGTCTTGATGGAACACTTTTGCTCCAGTTCTGGAAGGCAGAGAGATGCAGAAAGCTGGTGAAGGACCTTGGAAGTAAGTAAAGGAAGACTCATGTCCTTGCTCTGTTGTTGAGTGACCCTAAGGAAAGTATTTAAATGCTCTGAACTTTATGGTACTCAGTTGTAATGTGAGGATAGTGTGTTGGCTTCCAGTAGGACTCAAACTTCAAAGCTTATTTGAATAAATTTGCTTAAATACATGTTAATACACACACACACACACACACACACACACACACACACACACACACACAGTAATGTATGTGCACATGCCACGCCTGGGGCTTGAACTCAGGAACTGAGCTCTGTCCCTGAACTTCTTTATACTCAAGGCTAGCTTTCTACCACTTGCGTCACAGCATTACTTCCAGCTTTATATGAGTAGTTTATTGGAAATAAGAGTTTCAAGGATTTTTTTCCTGAAACTAGCTGACTGGCTTCAAACTGAAATCCTCAGATCTGCCTACTCAGTACCTAAGATTATGGGTGCTGAGTCACCAGTGCCCAGTTCATTTAAGAATATTTTTAATCAAATATTCTTTGGATATGAAGCCTCTGTTGAGTAGTATTGGTGGAGAACATGGCCTCTGACAGGCTGAAGGTTTCTACCCAGTGTGTTAGCCCAGAATTTAAGTCTTAGAGTTGTCCAGGGTGGTGGTGGTGAGGAAAGAAGCAGTTTGTGAGTCACCAGTACCCATGCTACTGCTGACATTGGTTTGAATCACCTCACATTCCTGTCTCTTCCCACTGTAGGGACAAAGAGATATTTTAGAACTGCTGCTGCTTTCCTCTGCCAGAGTCCTGGAATTTATCCACGTGTGCCAGTGCAGGTATGCAGACTCCAGGAAGCAATCCCAGAAAGTAGGGCTTGGTTTGTACACCTCTGGAAGCTCAAGATGTCTCTCTTACCTTTTTCTCTTTGCAACTGCAGTCTCTTTCTCCCTAATCTGAAAAAAAGAACAGCCCAGCTCTCTTTCCTGTTGCTACAGTGTACTCACCTTCCATCACCCATTTTTTGTTTCCATTTCTTCTGCTTTAGCTAAAAATTCTTTATGTAGACTTTACCTACTCCTCTGAAAACATTGTGTCCTGGAGTTGAAATGACAAGTGAAAAGACATGGGATAAGGACCAAACCAAACCAAATTCACAGGCCCACATAAATCAAAACCTGAATATGTATACTATACATCTAACACACTTCATTGCTGCTGACTGCAGAAAAAATAAGCAAACATACCCTTTATAAGGAACATTAAGAATATGCAGTCTATTTTATTGGAACTAATGCAGGGAAGTGACAGAACATCTATGTTGATGGAAGCGAAAAATCATTAAAAGGAAAAGAGAAAGTTTCAGAAATATGCTGTGTATGTTACCAATATCTCTATCTGTGTCTAAAATATTGAAAAGTTAATCGGACAATGGTTTTAGTTTATAGACTTATAAGTAAATATGTTGGATAGTATACAAGTGTATATGAATGAATTAACTGAAATGTAGTGGATTCAAGAGAGACTGCAAATGGTGTAATTTCTTGGAAAGGCAAAGTCAAAGTTCAGCAAAACAATAACAAAAAATAATAGGTTCTGGAAAGGGATGGAGTAGGGTCAAAGGGGAAAGAAGTAAACAAATTAAGAGGAAAAGAAGTAGAGAAATGCAGTCAAACATCCAAAGTATATCCTACAAAATTAAGAAGAGTGAGGGAAGAGGAAGGATTGGTGAGAAGGTTAAAAGAGATAACACTGGTCAAGATGCATTGTTACATAAACTTTCTTAGATGGCAACTCTTTGTACAACTACTTAAAGCTGATAAAGGTGAAAACAAGTTAATCAGGAGGGAGTTGGGGGAGGAAAAGGAGGACAAAAACATGAGAAGGAGTATCAAGGTTCAGAGAAGTAATTCACCCATTACCTAATGAATGCAACAGTCACCCCTCTATGCATTATGCCGACACTAAAATACAACTTTAAAAAAAAAGGTATCCCAAGGAAAATATTGGTTTGACATAAAAATGTTAGAAAATTGAAAACAACTTTCTCAAAGTACTCAAAAGTTTTGTTAAAACATTTCACATATCCTGCCAATATGCAATAATATATTAGCATAGAATCCAAAGTAAGAACATCATTCTAAATGAGGACTCTAGCAAAAAGACTTCAAAAGAAGCCTTGACATGTCTAGGAGAAGAGACATTCAGCCAGAAAACAGAGGAACAGAGTTATTTCAAGAGGGCTTGAGTGGTGGGCACAGCAGCCCGCGGACCTGGCCCTGGAGAAGCAGGTCCTGACCGGCCAGGACCAAGAGGAGAAGAGCCTGATGGCACAGGCCCTAGATACCACCTCCCTGAGTTTCAGCACCAAATTGAAGTGCTTTGTGATATGCTTTGTGGCTGCTATTTTCTTCTCTATCCTTGGACCTGGGTTGCTGTGGCTTCCCAACATAAAACTTTTTGCTGTGTTTTATAGCCTTAGGAATCTTTCTCCTTGGCCAGAATCTGCTTTCTGATGGGACTAGTGAAGCAGCTGAAGAAAATGTTTGAAACCACAGCAAGATTGTTTGCAACAGCTATTTTGCTTCTAGGCCTCATCTTTACTCTGTGTGCCGCCCTGTGGTGGCACAAGAAGGGAATAGCCTTATTATATCCTGTGTATTGCAGTTCTTACCATGACGTGGTACTATCTGTCCTACATCCCATATGCAAAGGATGCAGTTCTTAGTGCTGCTCTTCTCTTCTAAGCTGCACGTCCTAACGTGCTTGTGGACTGGAGCATGGAAGTGTTCATAGACTGTGTTTGAAGTGCACAGCTTCCGACAGAGCCTTCAGTCACTCCAGAGCCGAAGACCCCCTCCTGTACTGGTGAATGCCCACACCACCCACCCGTTCATGCTTCTGGCCCTCCGTCCACTCCGTGCCACTCTGTTTCCCAAAGAGAGGGAGACTTTTAATCATTGCCAATTGTAAATAATTTTGCTCAGTATTTTTTATTGTAATGTATGGAGATGTTACAGTTATATTCGCTAGATAGTAGGTACATTACTTCTCACACATTGATACCCCTTCTCATGTTTTTGTCCCCATTTCCCTCCCCCCACTCCCTCCGAATCACCTTGTTTCCCCCCTTCCCTTGCCCAGTGTTTTGTTTTTTGTTTTTTTATGTTTTTTAAAGAATTTATTAATGTTGATTTTTACATCATATTTTAAATGACAAGTTTAACAAACAAGTGTTCAAGGAGGGAATCTCTATTTACAATCTCTGGGACTTAGTATTTAAACTTAATCAAAATTAGGCTAAGGGTTTGTATGTCATAGAAACATATTAATTTAAGAAATAAAACATTATGTCTATAGAGTCATAGGTTTTTATGTCTATATAGTTATGTTTATATTTCCATTACCATGTCCATAGCTTTGGGTATGCAGTTATTGAGTCCTAGCTCTTGTACTCTTTGGATTTAATAGCCACATATTAGGGATATGCCATGCGCCTTTTGTTCCTTAGGTCTTGACTTGTCTCACTCAACATGATTCGCTCTAGATTCATCCATTTCCCTGCGAATGCCATTATTTTATCTTGTCTGTTGGCTATGTAGAATTCCATTGTGTATATATACCACATTTTCTGTATTCATTCATCTGCAGTAGGGCATCTGGATTGTTTCCGTTGCCTGGCTATTGTGAATACTGCAGAGATGAACATAGCTGAGCAGATATCCTTATAAAATTTTGGGTCATGATGTTTAGGATAGATGCCCTGAAGTGGTATGGCGGGATCGTAGGGAAGGTCTATTTTCAGTTCTTTAAGAAACCTCCACACTGCTTTCCAGAGTGGCTGAACTAGTTTACAATCCCACCAGCAGTGTAGTAGGGTTCCTTTTTCTCCACAACCCCGCCAGCAACTGTCATTGTCTGAGTTCAAAATCTTGGCCATTCTTGTTGGGGTAAGGTGGTATCTTAGGGTTGTTTTTATTTGCATTTCCTTCATGACCATAGATGATGAACATTTTCTCATATGATTTTCTGCCATTTTAATCTCTTCTTCTGATAAGTCTCTCTTTAGTTCCCTTGCCCACTTAGTGAATGTTTTATTGGGTTTTCGGGGGATTAGTTTCTTGAGTTCCCTGTAGATACTGGATATTAAGCATTTGTCAGATGTACTGTTGGTGAATATCTTTTCCCCCAGTGTTTTGTTTTTAAATCTTCCCTCTCCTTTCCTTTCTTTCTTTTTTTTTAATTGTTGGGATAATGTATAGAGAGGTTACAGTTACATTCGTCAGCTGCATGACTTTTCCATTACTGATACCTCTTCTCATGTTTTTGTCCCCGTTTCCCTCTCCCTGTCCCCTCCTCAGCTTTTTTTTTTAATTCTTTTCAAGGCAGATCTTGAAATGTGACTAAGGGATGAATCTGTGCTACAGGGTATATTCAGCTTACTTGGTTTTCTTTTTTCTTTTTCTTTTTTCCAGTACTGGGCACGGACTCAGGGCCTGAGCACTGTCCTTGGGTTCTTTTTCTCAAGGCTAGAGCTCTACCACATGAGCTGCAGCACCATTTCTGGCTTTTTTCTACATATGTCGTACCGAGGAGTTGAACCTGGGTCTCCGTGCCATGCTAGGCAAGCGCTCTACCACCGGGCCAGACTCCCAGCCCCCTATTTGGTTTTCTTAAAATGTCTACATTTTAAGGATCTTTTTTAACTTTAAAAATAGGAAACTTAAGGAACAAAAGGCGCATGGTATCCTCAATATGTGGCTATTAAGTCCAAAGAGTACAAGAGCTAGGACTCAATATTTGCATACCCAATGCTATGGACATGGTAATGGAAACATAAAGATAACTATATAGACATAAAAACCTATGACTCTATAGACATGTTTTATTTCATAAATTAATAAATTTCTATGACATACAAACCCTTAGCCTAATTTGGATTAAGTTCTAAAAGCTAAGTGCCAGTGATTGTATATAGTGATTCCCTTCTTGAACACTTGTTTGTTAAACTTGTCATTTGAAATATGATGTAAAAATCAATGTTAATAAATTCTTTAATAAAAAATGGGAAACTTAAAAAGGGAAACTTTATATCTTAAAATTGCTTATTACATATAATAAAATAATATATATACAATTTTGAAATAAACACACTCTCGGAAAAAAAACTTTAAAACAGTTATTTAAAGAGACATTTTTATAACATTATCTGATATTCTATTTACGGCCATGGAAATGTGAAAAATTAAGTAACAATTATTGTTACCAAGTAGACTGAGAAAACCATGAAAATCTAGTATTGATAGAAAGAACAGGAAACACTTGGCAATATAAGTTCAAGAATGAGATAATAACCAAGAGACAGGTATTTAAAGGCTTCTTATTAATAGGTTAAAGGAAAATGATATCTAGCCTCATGGCAGATCAAGGACACAGAAGAGGTATTATGTCATTCAAGATTATCTGGACAAAAGAATCAAAGTAATGTTTCATTTTTAGAAATTCCACTCCTCCTGTCCTTTTTTTTTTTTTTTTTTTTTTTTTGCATGTTACTGGATTCATCCATCTTTAAAACAAGAAAAAAAAAGAAGGAAAAAAAGCACTAGAGATAAAGGCAATAATTCGGGATTTAGTCAGTCTCCTTCCTAGACCTCCTCTCATGCATACTTTATGAACACTGTGCACTTTTATCTGTGTCTTATTTCACAGATACCGAGTGCACACAAATACTGCCTGCATCTTCCGAGAATGTTTGCTCAGAATTGCAAACTGAAGAGTCATCACTTCCAGTCAGTCACTCACTGATTCACTCAAGAAGTTCCTAGAAATCTTGGAACTCTTGAGTTGTGAAATTCTTTGCAAGCATTCCCCTTCCTTATATAGCCTAGGCATGGCTTGCAAGCCACTGTGGAAAGAGCAGATTGAAAGGGGAGAATACACAAGTAAAAATGAAGCGTCACAGAATTTCAAGGACATTCCATTCCTATTCAGAGCACTGAAGCTCTCTGTCTGTCTGTCTGTCTGTCTGTCTGTCTGTCTGTCTCTCTTTCTCTCTCTCTCTCTCTCTCTCTCTCTCTCTCTCTCTCTCTCTCTCTCTCTCTCTCTCTCTCTCTCTCTTTTCACTGTAGAAATGACTTCAGTGTTTCTCCATGTAGATTTACTCGGGTCCAGTTTCTAACCCACAGGGTGAAACATAGGGAACTTTACCACAAACTTTAAATGTAGTGTCAGTATGCTTATCTTTGATCCCACAGCCTTGGAGAAAATGATCCCATAGTGCGTGTGCGTGTGTGTGTGTGTGTGTGTGTACATAGAGAGAGAGTGAGAATAAATATAATATATATGATTGTATTTGAAATATTTCTATGTGATTTCTGTGCTGGGAAATCAAGCAATGACTGTACCCATGAAATAAACTGCCATGTAGCTGACTTGCACATTTCAGCTCTCTTAATGATCAATGTGCATTGCTGCACAGTTGATTCAACTGAAGTCAATCAGTGTTATTCATGAAATTTAGGAAATCTCATCTGAAAGGTATAGCTGGGATGCTGGAATCTGTTCTCACTTATTATATTAGATGGTTGATCTAGGTAGGAATCTAGGGACAGTTATTGTCTTCTATTTATTTTTTTCAACTCTGGAAACTTAAAGTTTGGCCAGAAGTGTGGCCTAGTGATAGAGTGCTTACTTAGCATATATGAAGCCCTGGGTTCAATTCGTTGGTACCACATACACAGAAAAAGCTGGAAGTGGTGCTGTGGTTCAAGAGGTAGAGAACTGGCCTTGAGAAAGCCCAAGGACAGTGCCCAGATCCTGATTTCAAGCACCAGGACTGGCAAAATAAAATAAAATAAAGTTTAAGATAATTTCTTTAAAGTCTCATCAGTGATGATTACTTTATAATAATAATTTGTTACAATTCTTCTTGTGTAAAACATATATTTAATATGCTTCAATTCCTCTGTACCACATACATAGAAAAAAGCCAGAAATGGTGCTGAGGCTCAAGTGGTAGAGCTCTAGCCTTGAGAAAGTCCAAGGACAGTGCTCAGGCCCTGAGCTCAAGCCCAGGACTGGCCAAAAAAAAAAAAAAATGTGGCAAATATGGCAAGTTTTCCATTTTTTTGTTAGTTCTGGTGCTTGAACTCAGGACCTGGGCACTATCCTTGAGCTTTCTCAAGGTTAACACTACCAATTGAGCCACATTCTCACTTTTGGCCTTTTCTGTGTATGTGGTACCAAGGAATTGAACCCAGGGCTTCGAACATGCTAGGTAAGCATTGTATCACTAGGCTATACTCCTGGTCCACAAGTTTTCTATATAGTTTTCTAGTGTCTAGAATCAGGCAGCAACCTAAGAGGACTCAGTAATTCTTACATCTAGGCTTTCGAAGATTATCTTGTGAGAAATTTTTATTTTCTTTCTATATTGGAGGTGTCAAAGAGATTAACTTCCACAGAAACTGCTTTGTTCAGAAAAAGTAAACTATAAAATAATGTGGACAGACATCGTGACTGGTCACCCAGAGAAGTTTTAACAAAATCAAATAACCCAAAGTGAATTGGGCTCCAGGTGGATTTTTGTGATAATCTTAAATACAGTGGAAAAGAGAGATCTGTAGTCTTCAGAAAAGTAAAAATAAGAAATATTTATCAGTTCAGAAGTCATGATTGAGCACCAAAAGAAAGCCATTCCTCAGGAAAGTTGAATTTCTACTAAAATAGATGCTGGTTATCTAATGTATACCTTATAAAAGATACTATGGCTGCTATTGGAGTCTCATAGAATGTCCATATTTTCCATTTGTTTCTATTAGCTATGGGCTTCATTCCTTGTCAAGTACAGAATCACATTGTTTTAAGGCCAGACCCCTCTATTTCCTGCTTTTACAAATGATTGAGGAATTCAAAGAGCTTTTGTAAATGTGGACTATCCTGTATACTTGTATACATTTACTATATTAAAATTGAAACCTTATTGCTTCCCTCATTTTGTAATAATTACTACACATCTGGGATTCTCCTAGCAGAGGATCACAATAGCTTAAAAGCTATGTCCTATATGACATACAGGTGAGACGGAATAAAATGAACTCTAGGATATGGACACAAGAAGTTCAGTGTTTGTGATTGTTGTTCTTATTGTACTATGTGCAGTTATTCCTTTTCTCTTTTTCTCCACTAATGGTTAATTTCATGTGGTTACTGTAACTGATTTTTGTTACCTGGTATATCATATATATGCTTATTTTTTATTTGAAATAAGGAAGAGAAGGAGGAAAACAAGATGATTGGGAGGAAGTAGGGAGCGGGAACAATAAACAAAAACATAAAAAGGGGTATCAAGTTTTGAAAAGTAATGTACCCATTATCTGACGAATGTTACTGTAACCCATCTATACAATATCCCAACAATACAATACAATAAAAAATTGAAACCTAAAACATTTGAAGATACAAGAATATGCAAGAACACATTTCTTAACCATGAGAATGTTGATAGTACCAATCATCAGGCTAGCGCTAGATAATTGAGCTGTGCACTCTAGAGAACGAGAGTGAAAATGACAGTATCTTATTTTGGAAATGCATTGACCTCACAGAGACCTTGCAAATTCATTGGGACTCATAAGATTTCATTGTCAGAAAAAGATAATGATTACACAGTTTTGATCAAAACAGAATATCACATAAATTGAAAACCTTCTGTTTATATTTGTGTTGCAAAACTTCAAAGCATAATCATTGAGCAAATTACTTCTCCAAGATTTAGTTTCATACAATTTAGTTACATACAATTATTATAAAAGTTACTATCGATATATATATATATATAAAACAAAGTATGCATTTAAAATAGTAAATTACTTAATTTATTTAACTTATTTTTAGTTTTAAAATAATTATGGATCAATGCCATAAAATACATAATTACTGGGAAATACTTTCTTCTTATGCCTTAATGACTATGAAACATAATCACCATAACCTAATTATTGTTGTGGTTGTTTAAAATAGATATGCTGAACCAACGTTGGTACTAGACCTTAAAAGAAATATCTAGACTCGTTTTCAATTTTAGGCCCTCAAAAGGAAGCAACTCCACTGGGCATAGCAACAACAAAAAAGAATAAAACCTTTTCACAATACTGTTGTGGATGGTAGTGGCTGTCTAAGAAGATTACATAGTCTTTGCAGAAGGTGTAGTATTTGTAGTGGATCTAAAAGAAGAGTCAATATGGAAAGTTCCTTAGTTCTTAGAGCTGGAGTAGTATGAGCTCATAGCAACAGGGATAGACTACATTTTTGTGGAGCAGTTGACGTTGCCAGAGTCTCCTTGGCCATGTACAGTCAGGAAATTGGCCCTCTTCATCATAGCAGACACAGGTTTGCTTTCAAGAGTTGCTCATTCGGAAAAGCAACGTGATGGTAAAAGGCACCCCTCTGGGTAAGTTTGTCAGGTTATGTATTGTGGTGAGAAAAGGGGAACCATTCGGCAGTGATACTCACTAGACACTATGGGACGGAAGTGAATTATACAACTTGGATGGAAAAGGAGGAGGCAAGGGAAAACTGGGAGGGAATGAAGGAGGGGTTAATGCTGTTCACAAAGAAATGTACTCATTGCATGACTTATGTAACTGTAGATCAACTTTATATTTTTTTATTTTTTTATTAAGAAAGAAAGGCGAGGGGTGATCAAATTATTTTCTATGTATGTAGTACTAAGGAATCGAACCGAGGTCCTCGTGTATGGTAGGCAAGCACTCTACCACTAGGCCAAACTCCAGGCCCACCAAATTGTTTTCTACACTTCAAAAAAGGCCCAGTCTTCTTCTCCACCCTTATACCTTCAACACTTGGAGAAAGTATGGCTTTTAAAAAACTATAGATCTAACAGTACAAGAGTGAGGACTCAATATTTGGGTACCCAATGCTATGGACATGGTATTGGAAATATAAACACAACTACATAGACATAAAAATTTATGACTCTATAGACATAATGTTTTATTGCATAGATTGATATGTATCTATGACATACAAACCCCCAGCCTAATTTTAATTATGTTCTAAAATCTAAGTGCCAGTGATTGTATATAAAGATTTCCTTCTTGAATACTTGTTTGTTAAATATGTCACTTGAAATATGATATAAAAATCAATGTTAATAAATTCCTTAATAAAAAAAGAACTATAGAAAGTAGTGCTGTGGCTCAAGTGGTAAAGCACTAGCCTTGAGCACAGAGAGGCTTGGGACAGAGCACAGGATCTAAATTCAAGCCCTATGTCTGCCCCCTCCTCTCACAAGAGAAACTATGGATATTGAATTTGAATATCTGCCAATAACATGACTGACTCTATGTACTCACCCAGAAAAGAAAATTTCCAAAAATGGTTTTAGCATCTCACTCTTAAATTTGATAGTGACCCCAGAAGTGAAATTATTAGACATTGTAAACAACCTATAATACTTAATATAGAAAGGTAAATTTTGCCATGACTGTATGGCCAGAAAACTAGTTAATAACTACATGACCAAAATCTAGCTAGACTGCAACTGTAGTTTTACCCTTTGCTAACAAAGTAACTTTATATAAATTACTTGACTCTGTAAGCCTTATTTTTTAATCTTTGAAAAGATAATGATAAATTCTACATAATAAAGTTGAAGATTATATGAAATAGAGCAGTGTAGACTGAACTTTCAACAGAAACTTGCATTACATTTGACAAAAGCAGTGCACAAATAACATTTCTTAGCATAGTTCAATTGCTCAGAACATAAAGTACAAAGTAAAAAAGAAGCTGGGGAAGGGAGGGAGTTGGGGGGGTAAGATTTCACAGCCACTGTGAACTGACTGACATAGCATTAGCATATAGAAAAACATGTGACAGGAACAAAATTGCTTATGGATCCTTCTGTAACTATGTAAGTCCCAGAGAGTACTACCTCCCCTGTTCTGCACCCGACAAGAAACAGCTATCAGCTCTTGCATGGCAGCATATCTCAACCACCACAGCCTAGTAAATCTAAATACATTGGGTTTTCATATTAAACTGTGAACACTTAATAAAGCCAAAAATAATATGGGATTAATTAACAACAACAACACAATCCTCTTCTTGCACTTGTTTAAATAAGGATTCAGAGATCTTTGAGTCTACCCAGGGCCCTTTTCAAGCCTCAGAAGACTGGATATTATAGCAATTAATTGTTTAAACCCATTATGAAGGATTATGATGAGAGGCCAACATAAAAAAAAAAAAAACTAATAAAGACTTGGTAGCTAATTTATTTTAAAAGCAATTTCTCTGCCAACTCAACATTTTTCTAGGCTATAGCTCCTTTCTGTGTTCAGCTATGAGAAACCAAGGGAATAACCCTTAAATGGACCCAAGTCATTATTCTCTACATAATCATGATAGACCACCTATAGATCATTTTCATACCTTGGCTAAAAGAAAAGTCATTTAGTTTCTTTAATGGTGAAACGAAAAGAAGATTGACTTTTAGTAAGAAGAGTACTAAAGTTAAGTGTTCTACTAAAGCAAGACATAAATAAAATAGAAATTGACACCAAGAAACATTCACTAATGTCACTAAATAAGGGAGCTTTTATTCTTGAACACTTGAAAGTTTAAGTTTTTTTTTTCCCTGTCCTTTAAAAGAATATTACTCTTAAAGCAAAAATAGCAAGCACCGATATACTGTTAGGTTACAATAATCTGAAATCCTTTTTCAAAATAATGACATAACAAATTGATTTTCCAATAATAACAAAATAACTTTATAGGTTTCTAGACTGGTATCAGAATACCTTTCAGAGTAGAGTATTTTTATATACCTGAGAGATTATTGTTACTTGTTGTTGATGAACAGGAGGGATGTTGACGCAGCATTGGAGAGAAAAACACTTAATGGCTAATTAGTTACCACTATTCTGGGCTTAAAATTCATTTGGAAGAAATTATGTGGAAAAGCCACTTATGGAGGATTTCTCCCCTGGGTAGGAAAATGTAATAAGTTTATGTATACATCCATTTGTGCATATGCATGTCTGAACATCGTCTCCAATTACCCTTCAAATGCTAATCTTCTATAATTTTATACTCTTCTATCATGACAAAAGTATCATAATAACATGCACAGTAGAAAAATCTGATGAGTTTAAATTCTGTAGAACATTTTCTACACCCATACAGACAGACTATATAAATGTTATCCTGCTGGGAATTAAGTTAGCCATAAACAGTAAGTTATTATAAAAGAGCAGTCTTGATTTCACAGGTGACTTATATTGAGAGACTTAGCATTGTGGTGAAATACATGTATGCCGGAGCCTACCGGCAGCAAATTGGGGTTCCTGAAATAGGGGGCAGGGACTGAAAAAATAGAAGAGACAAACACATCAGGTCCGGGATGTCTGCAGCCCAGGTAAAAACTGCTCCCCCGTTTATTGTCAACTCCAGCCTTCTATCCCTTCTCGAAACCAGGGAACTTCCAGCTGTTACATTCATATGGTAAATCTCAGGTCATTTAAACAGAATAAGGCCATAAAACAATAAGACAATAAAGCCATTGTCTGATGCAAATCAAGGTACAATTTGATTCCACTCTGGCTCCCAACACATGTACAGGAAAGTAAAATTCAGAGAAATTACTCTTTCTTTCCAGAATTTTTTGCCCATCAAAACACTGCAAAAGCAATCTCATGTTAATGTCTAGAAGAAACTAACAAGAGCAAAATGAAACTATATAGCATAGGTGTGCCTGAGACAAAAAGTTTACTTGGTTGTTCCAGTTGTGGAGCTAACTCTTGTATATCTACATTGCAGTTTGTGAATGACTTAGGCTGTATAATGTATTGTATTGTTCATTAGTGTTCATTTTTCACATCTGTCTTACCAGTTCTAAATATTATGCATTTGTGTTTCTTTGTAGTGATTTTTTGAAACTATGAAAATGAGACAGGAAGTATTTACCTACTTATAGCTTGCAGTTGTTGAAATCTGACTAAAAGTAAACTAGAATCAATAGCATAGCTACTGAAGAGCTCTGCATCCCAAACAAAACCATTTGTGATTGTTAATTAGGTATCTGAGTGTCATGGTAGGATTTTTGTGAAGAATAAATGAGTAGTTGTAGGACAGAGCTATACAGTCATACAGTAAAATTCTTTCCATTTCTATGTGACTTGTAAAAATCTAGCATTTTCCCAAGGAATTCTGATTCCAAGCATCTTTTCCATTTCTAGATTATAATTACCGTGTTCATTCGCAGCTATTTTATATCACACATATTCGTACTTAGGGTGACACATTTGTATTTAGGGTGGATGACATGTCCTTGAACCAAATATTCTTGGAATTGTATATCGTGAGAAAATTGTTCACAACCTATCCAAATATGAAGCATAATGGCTTAAAGGTCAGAACTCCTAGCTACTCTTATAATTTCTATTTGAAAGTAAATATTCATTAAATAATTGTCTGTAAATACTATGTCTTCAAAGATGACTTAAAAATAAGAAGCACTTCTGACTTACAGAATAACCTCCTGTGTCATATTATTTCAAAAAAAAAAAGCTTGAATGCAAATATCAGTAAACCTACAGTTGATGATCTGTTTTGATTTCATTATCCAATGTCTTAATATGACAGATCTTGACAGTCATTTTCTGTTCTCTTTTCAGATTTCTTTTATTTTTAATTTGGAGAAAGGAAATGGAATTTTATTTCCTGATTTCTATGGACTCAAAAGCCATAAAATTGTAAAGAGAGAAAAATTGTCAATTTTTTAAAGGTTAAATGCAGGAAAATTAAAGTGCCTGAAAGGGCAGACTCCAAATGGATTCAGTGCTGAAAGGTAGATAACATCAGAAGGCAAGCTCCAGATGAATATTGAACAAAAAGACTACGCAAGAGGAAGTCTTTACAAACAACCTTCCTGACACCATTGCATTGTTTCCTTAGCTGTGTGATAGTACTGAACATCCTTTCCAATTATGTAATGGAATATTGCAATTGTGTTATTAAGTGAACTAACAAGTTTGGGGAAGAATACTCACTAGAATAAACATTTTCTTATTTTCTTCCCTCAATTCTTCATGTGTGAGATGGAAGTTTTGATGGAAAAAAAATTATCACAGAAGTCCAGATGAAAAGTAGCTTCTAACTGCTAAGTGCAGCTCAGTTAGCAAACTTGCATACAGAAGAATAATCGTAAACAAGGTCTGCAGAGTTGAGCATCAGTGTGGTTGATACGTGAGGTTCTTGTCTTTGCAATTGCTGGACATATGAGAGAACATGAATAAAGGGAAGAACACTTATATCTTCTGTCAAGGATAAGGAGGAATTATTTCCTTTTCTTCATTGAGATTACAAGCTGAGGAAGATTTCTCCAGATTTCCATCTCAGCTTTCCATGAAAGATGTTGTTGGGGTGTGTAAGAATGGATCTGTCCTGGCTAACTTTGCACTTTACCTATAACTGACAGTAGGTCTCCTTCCTCTTCTCATTCATAGTACTGAAAGTTCCTTTGGGAATATGTTCAACTATGCAAAAGGCAGCATTAAGCACCTGTTGATGGCTCACACCTGTAATCATAGCTACAGAGCTAGCCGAGATGTAAGGATTACTGTTCAAAGTCAGCCCAGTCGAAAAGTCCCCATGAGATTCTTATCTCCAATTAACCACTCAAACAGAAATGGTGCTGTGGCTCAAAGTGGTGAAGTGCTAGCCTTGAGCACCAAAAGCTCAGGGACGGTGCCCATGCCCTGGTTTCGAGCCTGCTATCCTAGCTACATAGGAAGCTGACATCTGAGGATCACAGCTGGAGCCCGCTCAAGCAGGAATGTTCTACTCTTCCCTTCAATTAATCAACAAACAATTAGAAGTGAGATTGTGACTCAGGTAGTACAGAGCTAGCATTTGAGCAACAAACCTCAGTGGCAGTGCCCAGGCCCTGAGTTCAAGTCCCAGGACCAGAATAAAAACAGCATAAAAACAGACAAAGCAACATTAAGCAGCATTTGATTTTACCCAGTGATAAGGAGATAAAACATGGTTCAAAATTGTCACTGAATCTGTAAGCAAATTCAGGCAGAAATAAATAACTATTTCATGAACTAGATGCTTCTGGTGCCTAAACTATCCCTTAGGAAAAAAAAAAGAATTCTTAGGACATTATCAGAAATCCTTTCCACATTTCCAAGTACCTGCCTTACTTGTTCATAAATACTGCAGCAAAGAGAAAGGAATCTACAGCTTTTGTCAGCATCATCAACAGAACTAGAAGGTAAATCTGCCCTGTCCAGGACATAACGTAACACCTATTGTGCTCCTATACAGCGTATAGGAGCTTATTTTATCTAGGTAAAGATAAGAGAAATATCTGAAAATATAAATAATCCAGAAGGATTGTATGAATTATATGGGAAATGAGAGGCACAGAGAAGTAATCAGAAATCAATAAAGTAGTGCTGGGGGCATGCCTGAAATGTTACAGTGCCCACCTAGAAAGCTTGTGTTCAAATCCCAGTACCATTAAAACGAATGAAGGAATGAATGATTTTTTAAATTAAATATATAATTATATCTAGCTTTGAAAAGCTTCTAGCGAATCACTTACTGCTGCTACTTCCCTTTAAAGATGGAAGCGACCCTTCACTACGTGAACAATATTGTACCAAGGACTGTTCAAAGTTTTGTGACATATATGTGTTATTTTATACAATGCTTTTGTCAGGAAGGATTATTTGTTTTCCCAATGAAGAAACTGAAACTCAGAAAAAGTTACTGACTTACGAACGTAATATCACCCAGACAATAAAATAAAATTTAGAAAAAGAAAAAAGTTATTAACTCAGCAGGTAAGTAGAGAGGCAGTGATTCAAACACAGGTTTTGGGGCATCCGTTGGCGCAGATTCAGCTGCTTAGCCCTGATGACAAGCAGTCTTGATTCCTACTGCAGTGGTTCATCACGTTCACAGCAGCTCAGTAGGTTGCTGAGAGTTAAGAGGCTAGAAAGGTTGTCAGAGAGGGGAAGGCTACAGAAAGAAAAAAAAGTCGAGAAGTTCATTAAACAGACAATAATTAAAGCAGAAAGAAACTTACATCCCAAACCTTCATTCAGGTTAGGAATATATTTGAAATAGTCTAATAAATGAACTCTAAAATATCAGAATTATCCTTAGGTCTCTGGGTCTGCAGATGAAAAAGAGTATTGTTTGAAAAGAGTATTGCTCCTATAATAGTGAAATGCCAATTAAAATATTGAGAAATATATTAAGGACTGTATACAATGCAACCCATCAAGTTAGAAGTGTAAATTTAGGGTATTTAAATTCATGAATGATTGACAATTCATACGTTGGATTTTATTGACCACTTGACAAACATCTTTTGGTTGGGGAATTTATTTTCTATTCAGCAATTCTTGTTATATCACAGTTCTCTCTTGAGTTTTATGTTTTCTCTTACTCATTGGTTTATTTAATTTCAAAGACAATTAGATAGGCTATCGTAATGATTCTACAGATGTCGAAGTGTATCCTGAGATGAATAAATTATGGACATTTCAGTAAGTAGCAAATGGAAGAGAAGCAGCTGGATGCTGAACACAGATGGCTTTCCTGGATGAAATAAACTTCATTTCATCTTTTGTTTAATTAGGTAATTTTGGTGCTTTTTGTTGCTGTGCAAACAACCCACTGAAAAGCATAATCCTGGATGAATTTGCTTAGAAGGCCATTCTAAAGCTATTGTTTTGAAATTCTTTTATTTTTATTATTTCCTATATGGATTGTGTATGTGACCGAAGTCTCTGTTAGTGAAGCTTCAGATCTTAGACAAAACATGCCTCACAGAATCACAAACAAACTCTTCTGATAAGACAAAGACTCTAACTTTGTGTCATCCTCCTATCAATGAAAATGGAGAAGTTTTTCTTAGGAAACCTTGTATTCTTTATATGAGCTAAACCATTCAGTTGTTTTATGCAAAACAGTTGGAAATGAGGTAATACAATGTTTTAAGAATACATGTGTAAATAACATAGAATTCTAAGTAATACGGGATTCTTGGTTAAAGTAGCTTTAAAAAAATTCACATCACTGTGTTCTCAAGTTATAATAGATTTTCTCCATTCTTTACAGAGCAAAACAAGCACTCCTTAACATTGCATTCGTACTGTTTTATATAATAGATCCACTGTTTCCTTAACTTTGGCTAGATATCAAGAATCCTCCATGATGTGATGTGTACAAAGATCATGTAAGGAGAAATGCACGTGAAGGCTACCAGCTTCAGTCCTCAAACCTATAAAAGCCAGGTAAACCCAGCATATGCTAGATTACTAACCTGAAGCCAGTTAACGATAGTACCTGAGCCTTGCCTTTCTCAGCAAAGAAGCAATAATATGATTCAACCTTTTCTATAAGACAGTAGAGAATGTGAAATGCGATAGTGAACTTAAATACTTTGCTCAGTGCTTGATATTGTGCTCACCATCTGTTCTACTTAACCTTTTGTATGTATTTCTTATTGCTGTGATTTTTACCTGACCACTCACCTATATTCTTTCTGGAAGTTCTATCTATAGACCCCATCATCTCTGAATGGTCAAATTCCATGAATCTTTCAAAACGTAGTTCACTTTCCATCTCTTCTTTTGCTACATTTACAAGTCTCCCCCAAAGTGAACTCTTTTCCCTGAAATATTACCATTTGAAATGTCCACAACAATCATTAGTACTTAATTCTTAGAGACAAGTTGTAGTATTAATCTTTTCTTTTTTTTTCAGTTTTTTTTGTTTTTTTTAATTTTTTTATTGTAATTAGTAAAAGGGTTACATGATATTTGCCAGATAGAAGGTGCATTAATTCACATACATTGATACCCTTTCACATGTCTTGGTACCCCTTTCCCTCCCCCCCCCGGTATTAATCTTTTCATAAATTTTTCAGCCCTGACAGCAGTTACCATGGCTATTTCTACATAACCAATTCAATTCATTGTTCAGAACTGCAAAGAAAAAATACATATTTTAATCAACCTCTAATAAATCCATTCTGCTTTCACTGTTAGATAAAATGGCAACACAACCCCACTGCTCACATTTTATTTTTCCAAATTTTATTTTATGTCAGGATGTTGTATAGAGGTGTTATAGTTATATTTGGTCAGTTAGTAAGTACATTCCTTCTTGAAATTTGATATCTCTTCCCTTGTTTTCCTCCCACTTTCCTTCTCCTCGCCCCTTCCCAAGTTGTCAAGTTCATTTCCACTTTTACGTTGGTTCACCTTTGTCTTTTGTCTCATCCTCTTGTTCTTCCCCTTTCATACCCTAATTCAAATAAACAAATAAATGTGTATACAATACACCAGGTACCAAAGTCAAATATAGTAACAACAGGAGATACACCATAAGGAGAGGAAAAGAGGAAAGAAATCATTTCACATAGTACATTGGAAACAACAACCACAAAGATAAACTCTTGTTTCCATATCCTGCAGTTCATTTTGCTTAGCCTCATCCCATATGGTCATATGTACATAGCCTTTTCATTCCTCACATTTATTATGCACAGTGTTGCTACAGTTCATTATGTCCTAGATACTTGTTCTAAATGCAGATACTTGTTTCTAAGTACTTATCCCTGTGGTTCTCACACCAGTATATTTATATTAGTCTAATTATTTTGACCTGAAGGTAGTGATACATGAAGGTTATCATAAGATTAAACTTTTTTCTGAGGTTTATAAAATCAGGCTGAGATTGACAGAATTCAAACCAAACTGACTGACTCCAAACTACATTCAATACTGTCTACAAACTCATACATTAACCAATTTACCAATAATTTCCACATTACTGAAACCAATAATAGTTCCATTCACTAGTTAGAAGCCCTAGAAGATATCCAGGAAGCCAATGGCAAATATTATTTTCCATATATTTTATTGTAATTAATAGAAGGGTTACATTATATTCACTAGATAGAAGGTGCCTTACTTCACATACATTGATACCCTTTCTCATGTCTTGGTCCCCATGTCCCTCCCCCTACCTCCGCCCCTCATCTTGTTCCCTCCTTCCCTATCTGATTTCAAATAACCGAACACACATATATCCAATATATCAGATAACAAGGTGATATACTGCAACATTATGAGATAACCAAGGGACAGCAAAAGAGATGAGAGATAACATATTACAATTAAGGACACCAATCACTCATTATATGACTTTTGTTTCTATATCCAATGGCAAATATTTTTATATCTTTTTTCTCACTAACATAATGAAAACCCAAGAAATGATATTTTAGAATGCCTTGATAAAAATCTGGGTTTGCCAATGGATAGCAAGTTCCCAAATTACAAACATCACATAAATTAAAACATACTCCTATCTTATATACACCAATTTTCCCTTTCTACCTATGAACAGTCATACCGACATTCAACATTATAGTTCTTAATAAAATATTGATCACTAAATGTCATTTAGTTATAACACTTAAATCATAATTTCAAGTTTAAGGAAGAAAGCACAATATAAAGCAAATACCAAAAGCCAAGAGCCCTGTGTCTTGATAGTCACTTCAGATCATTGTGTCTGAATTCTCCCAGCACTTCAAGATCACTGGATTGCAAATGAAAGTTGACACAATTAATCAACACAATAAAACTGAGAATAGAGAATATGAAAAGTTTTTCTTTCTATATGTGTGTATGTAACTCTTGGTCAATAATGAACTAAAATTTTTTCAGCATAAACAAAATTCAAAATAAATGTCAAAGTCTCTATTGCATTAGAGCCACCAGAACTAACATTAAGTAGATGAATCACACAAGCAGTTATAGGGTAATCAAATTTAATGTATAAGATTTAGTCTTGGCTTGTAGTTCTATAGACTCACATTGAAGATCATCTCATTTCTAGAAAGCAATAAAGGCTAACGAAAATGGGACAATATCGGACTAAAAAAAAATTTTATTGGCTGCAGAATAAGAGCCCTATACAAATTAGACATTTTGATTAACAACTCTGAACATTAGAGTGCCAGGAAAATGCATTCTGGAGTTGCTTGTAACAAATATTATAATGCTTTGGGGTTTGGGGATGAAGTGTTTTTCATAAACTGAGTCGAAATTGTATAAATCAATTCATATATTAAATTTGTTTCTCCTTCTAAATTTGCTCATTTCTGGGTGTAAACTTATGAAGACCTTTTTAGTCTAGAGTTCATTTTCTTAAATCATCTTCATATACCTTGTATAAGATATTTTTGGAAAAACCGTGCAAGAGTCTTCAAGTCATTTTATAACTGCACAAACACATGTGATTTAGAACTGAAAAATGGTAATGAAATGTAATAAGGTTACTTTTAAGAAAGTTGAACTCATTAGAAAGAAAAGGTTGAATTCAGTCATTTAATTTACTGATTTACAAATGTCTAATGATCATACTACTCTATTCTCTTTAATGATAATGAATAATGTTAGGTTAATTAGTGTTATGGAAAGTGAGGAAAGAGGAGAATAGACTCAAATGAAATTGGGACTGCATCTGGCAAGGAGGGATCGTAAATGGTGAAAAATGAAAAAGGGTTGTCACAGGGCTGTGATACAATCTTCCTCATGTTTTTCATAGAATTTAAGACAGGGCAAGGTTTGCATTAAGAGGGCCAGAGAGTAAGGGATTGCTGAGGTAGAGGAGAGTGGTGGTGAAAACAGAAAGGAAGGACTGAGAAGAATTTAGCTGTGGTGCTGTTTCTCTGGTGTTTGCACATAATGAGAGATGCTCTACCATTGAACTTAATGCCTGAATTCATGTGTTCTCTAATTATGTTTGATCAGTTTTGATGATCATCTCTAATATTATGTCTTTTTCCACTTGTCATCTTATAGAAATTAAAATGTATCACAATGTGATTTACAAAAAAAGTACTTTTTAATGTATTGGGTTAACTATACTGTACACAATCATCTAACTTTCACATTATCTTCAGTGAGCACTGTTTTTTACTGACTGGTGGGTGATCAGGTAAACTAAGGTAAGTATGACATCAGTTTTGGTTTCCTAGATTCTTCCATAAACAAATCAAAATGTATATGAATGTTAATTCAGGAAGTATGTTAGTAAACAAATTTTAATAGATTTGCTTCCTTTAATATATATATAACCAATCTGGGGCTAGGAGTGTGGCTTAGTGGTAGAGTGCTTCTATCTGGCAAATATCATGAAACCCTTCTATTAATTACAATAAAAAATATATGGAGAAAAAAAAACATTCATGAAGTCCTGGGTTTAATTGCTCAGTACCACATAAACAGAAAAGGCCAGACGTAGCACTGTGGCTCAAGTGGTTGAGTGCTGGCCTTGAGCAAAAGAAGCTCTGAGACAATGCCCACTCCCTGAGTTCAAGACTGGAAAAATAAATAAATAAATAGCCAGTCTGAAACATTATAAAGATGAGTCCTCAAATAAACAAAAGGGGTTTGTCTCTCTTTGTGTTTTTTTCAAGATAATAGTAATAATAATCAAATAAAAATACTTCCAAAACAATGATATTTTATTATAATGTACAAAGAGAAAAGAAATAATTATCTTTGCCATCTTGAACTTATCTGTTCATAAACACCAAAGATAGCAAGAGCTGGTTATAACATGTCATCCCCATTTAATGTAAGATGAAAGGCATCCAATAATAGTAATCATTTAGAAGGCATTCATCAGAGAATTCCTCATTGCTATTCATCTTATTACTGCAACTGAATAGAAACAATAGCAGATTTGTATTTAAGAAAGTTAATGATGGGTTTGTTTTCCTTTTAACAAAGAAGAGCACATGCAAAGGAAGCCCAAATTCAGACTACTGCAGGAGTCATAACAAAGGAAATCCACAAAACATCTATAAAGGCCACCCTGAAACAAAGGATTTCCACTCCAGAAATGACAATAGATACTGACCACAAAAGGTCCTCTGTAAAATCTTCGAGAAAAATCTCTACAAGCATATAACAGTGCTTTCAGATAATTGTTCAGTGTTGTACATGATGCTAAAAGCATATTTCTGACTTAAATTCTGATTGGTTGAATTTAGTTTACATGGTCTTGCATCTTTCAGGGAATAGTCAAATTCTTTCTCTTCAAACGTTTCGTATCTGAGTCACAAGTACTAATTTCATAAGTAGTCCCACAATAAAATATTTGATTTCTTTTTCCTACCTTTATTTCTCTTTTTCTCAGCAATTCTTTTTTTCATTGCTGTTTGTGTCATAAGAGAAGTGTACTCATAACTGAAAAGGGTTTGAAATTTGCATAGCATTATTATTTCATTTCTGAAAATCCTAGTCCAGCCTGTACAATTGTGGGTAGATAGACAGATAGATAGAAAGAATGTTTATAATGTTCTTTTTTATTGAGTTTATAATGTTCTTACTAAACATGTATTGGAAATCAAAAGCAAGAAGAAAACGATGCCTCAGGTACAGCTCTGCTGGGAACAAATGGAATTTGTTTTTGCCTGTCCTGGGCTTGAAGCTCAGGGTTTGAGCACTGTTCTTGGGTTTTCTCAAGGCTAAAACCCTATCACTGGAGCTACAGCACCACTTCCAGCTTTTTCTATGTATGTGGCACTGAGGAATCGAACCCTGGTCTTCATGCATACTAGGCAAGCACTCTGCCATCTGGCCCCAAGTGGAATTTTTAAATGATACTATAAGAAGTTTTACAGTGCCTTTACTTTATACCAAATGCTCAGATCTAAAGGATCAAGGTTCAAAACTTGCTAGGTCAGAAAAGTTTAAGATACTCCATCTCTGAAATAGCTAGGTAAAAGCTATACTGGAAGCATGACAGAAGTGGAAATGTAACCCAAGGACTTGAGTTCCTGGTACTAGTGGCAAAAAATTAAAGAAATTATAGACAAATGTAAAAGAGTGTTAAATCCTGCACCAATTAGATTTTTCTCTTTGTCTAATATATTGTTAAAGACACAATTATTGGATTTTTGTATTATATCAGTATTATCACTTTCATAATGATCAAAAGACTAATTTTGATTTTACATATCTTATCAATTACTTGCACTATTGAAATCCTCCTGTCTCAGATATTTCTCAGGTTCAGAAAGTACTAGTTTTTTTATTTGTGGTTTAAGATAAAAGGCCCTCATTAGCTAAGGTCAAGGAAATTTAGTAAATGTTCTTTTTGGTTAGAAGTGAACATTGCATTATCATCCAATGATTCATTCCATGTTGTCAATTATATAACTGCTGAAGAAATACCAGAACACAATGTCTTTTTTAGAAATTGTAACCAAGGGGTGAGAGTGTGACCTAGAATTAGTACTGGCCCAGTATGCACAAAGCCCTGGGTTCGATTCCCTAGTACCTCATAAACAGCAAAAGCTGGAAGTAGCGCTGTGGCTCAATTGGAAGAGCACTAGCCTTAAAAAAAGCCCAAGGACAGTGCCCAGGCCTGAGTTCAAATCAAAAAATCAATGAATTTTTACCATCACTACATTCAACATGCATCAGTACTTCCAAGATAAAAGTTTCTCTTCCTGTCTACTTTTGTGTTAAAAGAAGTTATAAAGCTGGCTGGGAGTTTAGCCTAGTGGTAGAGTGTTTGCCTAGCATGCATGAAGACCTGGGTTCAATTCCTCTGTACCGCATACCACATAGAAAAAAGCCGAAGTGGTGCTGAGACTCAAGTGGTAGAGCTCTAGCCTTGAGAAAGTCCAAGGACAGTGCTCAGGCTTTGAGCTGAAGCTCAGGACTGGCAAAAAAAAAAAAAAAAGAAGTTATAATAATGATACAGGACTATGAGAAATAGCATAAATAAAATTAAATCAAAAGTTTTCTACTTTAAGCAGAATCTAGCCCATGATACATAGACATTACTAGTGAACAAGACTGGTCTTAGGGATCAGTAGAGGAATGGTGAGTGAAGGAAGTGATTGAACTCAGTCTGAAAATGATATTGAGTAATGTAAGGGGATGAGCAGTGTGGGAATTGATGGAAGTGGGGAAGAGTGATGGAACATTGATCAGAATGTATTGCTCTGATAAACTCACCTGTTGAATTGAATAAATAACTCAATAAGTAATCGACATGGTACACATTAAAAACAAGTCATCCTCCCTTGTACTGGCTATACCCAGAGTCCTAACAGTGGGTAAGAGTTTAACAGGTACTAAGATGCTCTCCTCTGGGAAATGTTACCAAAAGGCTGCTGTGGGCAAATGATTGGGAAACAGATTCTAGGGTCCCAGAGGCAAATATATACCATGCACCATCCTCAGAGATTTGCTCTACCATTGGTATGTTAAAGGAACTGAGACATCCTGCGAATCAGCTTGTACGAATTTATGTAAGCCAGTGTGCTCATGCTTATTTGAGGATAGAAATGCACTAGTAGTTATTAAAAGGCAGTGTGGAATTTTTGTTGCTGTTGACAGTAAACTAATGTTGTACCCTAAGTGTCAATTAGTTTCTCTTTGGAATTCGTTTATATCACAACATATGTCAGTTGCTGGATGGATCACATGAAAATCCCAGTGGATATGTGAATTTGTGTAAAGTATGTTGTCTTTGAACCCAGCGTGCTACATTTAACAATGTGTTACCTTGGAGGAAAAAGAAACAAATGGATTAACTGGTGAAGTTCATTGCCAGTTGTTATCTTTGAGAAATGTTTCAGCTTCTCGGTGTTGTGCCTCAAATGACATATAATATTCCAGCAAGGGAGGCATCATTGAAGAACATCATGGGTTTTTAGCTTAATTTTAGTTTAATTTAGCAAAGAAAAACATCTGCTATGGAAAAAGCTTAATTGGTTTTCATTTGATGTCACAAAGCTGCTGTTCAGGCCCATCACCAGCATGCATTTTCTGACTACACACTGTGCTAAGAACTCTGGTTTGGGTTTTGTTGTTGTTGTTTTGTTTTGTTTTTGTTTTATTTTGTTGTAAAGGACATAAATCATACCATCTAGGAAGAGATGAAATATAGAAGAGCTTTATGGGTACCTCTCTCCCCATGGGTAACACAGTATCCAGGGAGAACTTAAAAGGTATTTACTTTAAATGATAATAGATATCCTCGTAGCTCTATGGCTGGTGACACTTAGTGAGATTCCTGATATAATTATGAACAACCACAAAGAAAGCCTCAAATGCGAGCCAGGTCTACCTAACACAAATCTGTTTCACTTAGAAAAAGCTGGGTTTCTTTATTTAAGCACTGTGAAAGCAAATTTAGGAATTGAACATTTTAATAAGTATTTTAGGCAGCAGCAAACCTTCAGTTTCACTCAACTTCATGAGAGCAAATGAGAAGATGGATAATCAGCCTTCAATGAACCTTTTCTCTAATAGCAAATATGTATTTTTGAAAGTTAGTAGTAGCCAGCTTCTAAGTCATAGATCTCCAAGTTTCATCTATTTGGAAACTTAGAAGACACATTACCTGATGTTTTTCAAATTATTAAAACTATGATTCAATCAAGAATAAATTTGCCCTAAGAAAAAAAGCAGCCCATAAAATAAATAAGTATATAAAGCAAACCTCTGCTTTGCACTTATTTGGGGAGTGACTTTATAAGTTAATCATAGTTAATAATTTTAAAGACTTAGTTTCTCTAAAAGAATTTAACCCTGGACCTTATACATGTTGAAACCACTCTACCACTGGGTCAAACCTTGCCCTATAATGAAATACTTAACATGGAGCTTTCTTTATACTTTAAGATGAACTAATCAAGCATTTAATTGGATTTTCTAATCTCACAAACCACATAGATAAATGTCAGTTTATTTGCTCAATGTCACTCCATGAAAAATTTTGATTTATATATTCATTTATTTTTATCATTCATTTTATTTTTATCTCCTTAAAGCAACATTTACAAAAAATAAAGTCCATTAAATGTCAGTATGTTTTTTGGACAGTATGTAAAGTACCTAGTAGGAAGTATTCGAACAGATTCATGAAGAAGAAATATATAAAGTACCATAGTGTTCTTTATTCAGTGGACAAGAAATACACATATTGTTTTGCAGGTATTATAGAAGTTTCTGACACTGGGAGTTTAGCCTACTGGTAAAGTACTTGCCTAGAGTGAACAATCCAGGTTTAGTTCCTCAGTACCACATACTTAGAAAAAGCTGGAAGTGGTGTTGTGGTTCAAATGGTAAAGCTCTAGCCATGAAAAAGCCCAAGGACAGTTCTCAGGCCCTGAGCTCCAGGACTGGAAGAAAAGAAAAAACAGAAAAAATAGAAAAAAATTTCTATCTGTTCACATCTGTTCATCCTATATAAACACACAGACACACAGACACAAACACACAGACACACAGACACAGACACACACACACACACACACACATACACACCACTATCACCAGGAGCATATTCATATATCAGCAAAAAATACTCTATATCTATATATTACTTCTTTAAATTTTATTGCAAAGGTGATATACAGAAGGGTATAATTACATGTCAGGTAATGAGCACATTTTCTTTTGGGCAAGGCTACCCCTTCCCTCACTTTTTCCCAGTTTTCCCTTTCCCAACCATCCACCCCCAAGTTATAGCTAATTTCCAACATAATGTCTAGTAAGTATCACTGCTGAATTGATGTCCCCTTTGTTTCACTGTTTCTGTTTCCCCTTTCCCTCCCCAAAGCAGATAAACATATATGAGGCAAAGGGTACAGAAATCAAAAACAGAGACAAAGAGAACAAACTGAAGAGAAAAAAAATAACTGAAAACTATACACTACAAAACCTCTTGTTTGTATTTCTTCAAGTTCATTTCAATGAGCATCATTTTATATGGTCATATGCACATAGCTATTGAGCCATTGTGATCCTCTCCTAAGATGTCTTCCTCTGTTCTCACTGTGTGAATGTATTTTAATTCAGACATACTCAGCCAAGCTACAAGATTCTAGCAAAGATTCTAGAAAGGATATTTATTACATGGCACACATGTCAGGAAGATACAGCATCAGTTCATCTTTAATTGTCCTCAGGATATGGACATAAGCTGGAGTTGAAATAGAGAACTGGGGGAGGAGGCAAAAAATACATAAACAGTCCCAGGCAAGTATGCTTATAGGTAGTCAGAGGTGGCCATGGGTGATCTGACAAGCCATTTGCTGGGGGAGTTCTTCTTACAATCAGAGCCACTGACAGCTGTCATATTAGTCAACTTTCTGGTCCTCTCTTCCCTGGCATCAAATGATGGTTACAAAGTGACTGCAAGAGAGAATATCTCAGGGAAAGATATATCTAAGGCAAAGAACTTGATACAAAACAGATGCTGCGGTTCCTATCTTTTATTATTCTTTTAAAATGTTAATTTATGGGCCTAAATAATGAGTGTTTACCAGCAAAAGCTGATTTTAAGTACCTATTTCAAAAGCTGTCCATAGTCATGCAAACAATGATCAAAAAATGAAAATAGATAAAATTTATACTTCATAATAAGTCACATCATATTCCAGATAGAAAAAAAATAATGGTAAAACAGAGACATCCAAATTCTACTGTGGCTTTTATAGTCAGTTTATAGGATCTAAAGTTATTGACACACAATTAACACAAAATTCTTTTGTTAATGACTACTATTCAAAAACACATATCAGCCAAGGAAAAGCTACTGTGCCAGTTCTTCAAAAGAATAATTTCTATTCAGATTTTATATCAAGAGAAAATTATATTTGTTTCAATAAGGAGTATATGAACAGTGTGGCTTTTAAACTAAGCTTATGAAGACCAGCATATTAAGATAAGTCTGTCCCTGTAAAACTGAACTATATTTTCTTTAGAACTTTTTCTCCATTTGAATAATGAGTGAAACTCAAAACTATAATAATTTTCACATGGCTCCTAAGTTTAATGAATGCAGGTAGATATTGGGAGAAAATATTTGGACAAGCTTAGGGACTTTCCATTACAGTGAGGCAAAAGAGAGCTATTTATGTCAGATATAGCTTCCTCTCTACATAATAATAAAATACAAATATTAAAAGGTTGTTTTGCTATGTAGGAAACCAGTGTTTCTGCAAGATAAAAACAGGGAACTAATTGTTTACATTAAGGCCTTTAAGACTGGTACTATTTTAAATGCAAATTTGGTAGACCCATTTGTTTTATGTTTATATTAAGTCAAAGGAATTAAATTGTCTGGTGAGTAGGAGGATGATAGACCATTTCATTCTATTTGAAAAGAATTTGCGATTCAGCATTTCCTAGAAATCTAATTGAAATGTAATCACGCATCTGTGCAGCAGTGATAAACTTAATATATGAGCACAGTTATTATGTGCCAATAAAATATCAAACCCTAGCAAATTAAAGAACAGTTATCAGGATGATGGTTTAAAGTAGTATGATTAGCTCCAAAGCTGGGTCAAAAAGACATATTTCAGCCTTCAGAAGAGCAGTCATAGGAGAATAAATTACATTTTTCGGACTACTGGTTAAGGCTCTCTGTAAAAATGACCATAGAGATTGTATCGAGTATTAGACTTGGACTATCACAGTGGGAGGTTGGAGTTTCACTGTTACCTGAGCCAGGGACAGCATCATCTTTCCAGTCACTCTCAGCACTAAGTGTTTTGTAACTTACAACAAAAAGTACTGTGGTCATTTGTGAAGTGAGGTTCTTTGCTGTGGGAGAGGAGAGGGTGGGAAAAGGTAACATTGCTTTTTGAGAGGAGGAAGTCAGGAATCTTTACAAACTGCATGATTAGTTATTTTCAGCTTTTCCCTTTCCTCTTTCTCCTCCTCCTCTTCCTCCTTCTCTTCCTCCTCATGTGATTTCTTGCAGAACAGTCCTGCAGGGCCAGAGTGCTTTCCATGGCCACCTGGTTGGAACAGAATCCTGCCCAGTTTCATTGCCAAGGAAATGAACAGAGAACAAAGCAGAAGTTTCTAATACCCTAGATGATATTTCATGTCATTATGGTGCAAGAAGTGATTCTTAAAGTGCTTCCTCATACTGATTTTTTACCCGAATCTTTAAAAAGAAAATTGAATCTAACAATAGCTTGATAACAAATATTTGACTCACTAACAAGATTACCAAATAGTGCATGCTGAATCCCTTTCCATGAAGGCATCGTATACTAGACATGTTTGCTTCTTCAGCAAGCTTTGAAATATGTTCAAGTTTAAAAGCCCTTAGTAATCATTTTATAAAGCGATGAAATACAGAAGCTAATTTATAAGACATTCTTGCTTACTTTGGGGTCATATACCAAAGTCCAAAATTCTAAAAGTACACTGCTAGTCATTCTACTTACTATAGGAAGAGACTCCATCCATAAGGGCAGAAGGTAGAGAATGAAATCTAGGTGTCCACATCCTCAGGAAAGGTGTGCCATAGTTTTACCACACTTTTACACAAGTGTGGCCTGAAATGCTCAGATTCATCAATCTTTAAGGATAAACCAACTAAAAATGTGGAAAGAATAGCCTTTGACAAATGAACATTCAAATGTTTTCAATTCAATCTTAAAATTATTTCTATTATCTTTAAAAAAAATAACCTATTTTAGCTGCTGAACTCACTGTAATCCTCATTACTCAGGAGGCTGAGATCTGAGGATCGTGGTTCAAAGCCAGACTGGGAACTAAAAAGTCCATGAGACCCTTATCTCCAATTAATCACTAGAAACCTAGAAGTGGTGCTGTGGCTCAAGGGATAGCGTGGTAGCTTTGAGCTCAAGAGCTCAGGGACAGCTGCCAGGCCCAGAGTTCAATTCCCACAACTGATAAAATTTTAAAAAATCAAAAAATAATCTACTTTATTACCATTAAGTAGCTGTACAGGGGGTAAGCAATTAAGATGGCAGCTTATGAGAATGACTCATCTTGCTCAATGCCAGCCCTTTCTCACTCTCTCTTGTCCTTCTCCTTATTGTAAGCAGAACCGCAAGAATTTTGAAGTCATGTCACTCTACATGCATAATTTATCTTCACCAGTGTCGCTCCCTTGTTTTTTAAGTGTTATATGGGTCTTGGCACTATTGGGTCAAGATAGGAAAGCAAGCAAGCATATAGACTAGAAAATGAGTTTCAGTCTAATAACAACAGATGCTGGAGCGGATGCGGCCAGGAGGGATCATTAATACACTGTTGGTGGGAGTGCAAACTTGTTCAACCACTATGGAAAGCAGTGGCAGTTCCTCAAAAGACTAAGCATAGAGCTTCCCCATGACCCAGCAATTCCACTACTGGGCATTTACCCAATCATCCAGAAATAAGGCATACTAAAGCCACTAGCATAACGATGTTCATTGCAGCACTATTTACCATAGCAAAGATAGGAACCAACCCAGATGCCCCTCAGTTGATGAGTGGATCAACAAGTTGTGTATTTATACACAAGGGAATTCTATGCTGCTGTCAGAAAGAACGACATCGCACCGTTTGTAAAGAAATGGAAAGACTTAGAAAAAAATCATATTAAGTGAAGTAAGCCACACTCAAAGGAACATAGGCCCAATAGTCTCCCTCATTTGTCATAATCAGAAGAAACCTTGGGCTCTCCTAGCAGAGATTTACAATACAACAAAACCCAGATACATATGGCCATATAGTATGAGGCTAAATGAAAGGGCTTCCAGGATATAGAAACAAAAGCCATATGAGTGATTGTTGTCCTTAATGTACTATGTTATCTCTCATCTCTTTTGCTGCCCCTTGGTTATCTCATATTGTTACAGTATTTCACCTAATTGTTATCTGATATATTGCATATATGCATATTTGGTTATTTGAAATCAGATAGGGAAAGGGGGAAACAAGATGAGGGGCAAGGGGGGGGGGGCGAGGGAAATGGGGACCAAGACATGAGAAAACGTATCAATGTATGTGAAGTAATGCACCTTCTATCTGGTGAATATAATGTAACCTTTCTATTAATTATAATAAAAATATGGGAAAAATGAGTTTCAGGAATATATACTGAATTCAGTTAAAAGGCATTCTGGCTCTTACTACTCAAATTCTGAGCGAAATATTCTTAATTATAGAAGTTGTTTGGGTGAAGTCTTGCTATGGTTTGATTGTGGTGGTTGTTTTTCCAGAGGATACATTATGAAACTTTTGACCAGAAAAGGGGGATTCATTAAATAAATCCTTCTTTTTTTTCTTGCTAAAGATTGAACTCAAGATTTTAATCCTTCCTAAGCAAATGCTCAAAAATTGTGCTACATCCTTAATCCTCTTCCTTTTAATTTTCTTTTTCTTTTCTTTTTTTTCTGTGTGTGTGTATGTGTGTGTGTGTGTGTGTGTGTGTGTGTGTGTGTGTGTGTGTGTGTGTGTGTGTTGATCCAGGAGCTTAAACCCAGCCACGTCTTAGACACTGTTCCTGAGCTTTTGAGCTTAAGGCTAGCACTCTACCATTTGATCTACAACATCTCATTCCTTGCTGAGACGTGTGTGTGTGTGTGTGTGTGTGTGTGTGTGTGTGTGTGCGTGTGCGTTACTGTTTTGTTGTTGTTGTTGTTTAAAGCTTAATTGGAGATAAGAGTTTCATGGACTTCATTGCCCCAGCTGGCCTTGAATTGTGACTCTTAGATCTCAGCTTCCTGAGTAGTTGGGATTGCAGGTGGGAAGCACTAACACCAGCTCTTTTTCATGATTTTGAAGAGAAGGTCTTGCTCTAAGTTTGCCCAGACTAGCCTTAAATCTTAATCCTTTCTGCCTCCATCTCCCAGCTAGGCATGTACCACCAAGCCCAGCCATTTTTTTTTTGTTTGTTTGCAAGCGATAAAAGAAAATGGTTTCACATATATGTCTGAAAGGACAAAGTGACCTCCCACATACATTCTAGCTGTTTTTTTTTTTTTTGACACATCTGCATTTTAAGAATAGATCGGGGCCGGGAGTTTGGCCTAGTGGTAGAGTGCTTGCCTAGCATGCATGAAGACCCGGGTTCGATTCCTCGGTACCACATAAAGCCGGACGTGGTGCTGAGGCTCAAGTGGTAGAGCTCTAGCCTTGAGAAAGTCCAAGGACAGTGCTCAGGCCCTGAGCTCAAGCCCAGGACTGGCAAAAAAAAAAAAAAAAAAAAAAAAAAAAGAATAGATCGGTATCTCTTTCACAGGAGCTGGATATGAGAATGAAGTCAGTGTAAACAAAACTTTTATTAAACTGTGAGATGAATTTAAGAAAAGGATGAGAAATCACACCAATTATACATCTCCAGGATTCCAGATCTATAACATTTCTGCTCACACATGAGGAAGAACAGCAAAAACAGGTATAGACACTTGAATTTTTGTGATATTGGCTGTATGAAAAAACAAAATCATCCTTAAATAATCATGTACTTAAACAGTGTATGTTATAGTTCACAAACAATTGAGCAATAATATAAGCAGCCTTATCTCTATAGTTACTTTCCGTACTAGAACTTGCTTTTAATTTTTTTAATTGTACAAAGGGGTTTCAATTCAATTCCCCAGCTCTGTCCCAGCCCCACCCATCTTCTCAAGGTAAGGATTTCATTTTCACAAGTATACATTGAAATATGTGTGACTGTCCACTTCCTTTAGGACTTGCTTTTATAGTCTTATCAATAAATGAAAATTGATTCTTATGAGCTATGTATGCCAAGATGGAAAAGTAAGGTTTGCTCACACATTGGAGATGACATGTGGTTTTTTTTTGTATTTTTGGTGATTGTTGTTTTGGATTATTTTTTTGAAGTGAGGGGCACGTGAATAATGGGGCTTGAATTCAGGACCTGGGCGCTATCCCTGAGCAATTTTGCTCAAGTCTAGTGCTCTAGCACTCTGAGCCACAGCTCCACTTCCAGTTTCCTGGGAGTTAATTGAAGATACGAATCTCATGAATTTTCCTGCCCCAGCTGACTTTCAGCCATAATCCTCAGATCTCAGCCTCCTGACTAGCTAGGAATCCAAGTGTGTGTTATGAATGCTTGGATGGAGAAGACATCTCTAAGAAATATTCCGAAGACAATGGGAGGGTCATATGATGTGCTACTATAGCAAGATCATCTGAATGTATTTTACCTAGAGAATCCTGTAGAAAGACAGAGCCTAGAGACAGCAGGAAAGCCTGACGGTTGTAATAAAAAAGAAAAAAAACAGTCATGAATGAGGCTAAGACAGAAGTGTCAGAATCCTATATGTTGACTGTTGTGGACTTACTTCCTGCCTTGATGGACCATACTATTCTTACTGAAGGAGTGACGGTGGTCAATTATAAATTTCAATTTCTACCAGAATTTGGAGTTCTCAGCCAGAGGCCCACTAGAAATCCCAAAACACCATCCAGTAACTAAGTTCTGGAAAATAATAGAACACCTTAAGAACTCTTTAAGAAATATCTTATTGGACTGGAAATTGTGGTACACACCTACAATCTTAGCACTCATGAGACAAGGAGGCAAAAGGCAGCTTGGGGGAAATAGTTAAGCTATGCTTGAGAGGGGTGAGGAAGAGATAGAGACAGAGAGAGACAGAGACAGAGAGACAGAGAATTATCTTTGTACATACTTTAACCATATGAAAAAAATAATTTGTATTGTTTGTGTCTTTCATATTGATTTTGCTTTTCAGAACGTCTCAATGATCACATATGGAGTTTGTTTCACTTGCAAAAATTAAATATGTTTTTCAAAAACTGCCAGATGATGTGAAATTTACTGTGCACTTCCTTGCATAGAATGTCAAATGTGTGCTGCATAAACATTTGAAATATTAACTGCTCTTTTATTCATCTTCTGGTTTGGGAATGACTTGTTCTTTTAAAGGCTGATTTCCAGAATATTTTAGGAGCGTATGACACTGGTTTTTCCATACATGGTCCCTGGAGAGTTACATCGTGCCTATGAAATTGTGAAGTATGCATAGTCAATTTTTTAGCATCACATATAATTAGGATTAAATATTCACATTATTATGAGCCAGTTCTTGCAGATATAGAGCAAAGTAAATCTCTAGTGGGCAAGGCTTCAGGAAATATTTGCATCTTTAACATTTGTAGCAGTAAATCTGTCTTACTGAGTTAAAATTAAAATTGCTTTAGTGGCACACTTTGAATGCTAAAGGTTAAATAGATAAATCAAAACATGACCTAAAAGATCACTAATTGAGCAAGAGAAATAAGTATACAACATAAGTATTCATAGCTGTTCTAATAAATAATAATAAATACACATAAACACAAATATTTGCCACTGTTCAAAAATAACATTACTCAATTTTTAATGGAATTGAATACTATGTCAAACTAGGATACTAAAATCTGTATCCAAGAATAACTGGAAAGCAAAAGAAAACAATTTTCCTTTTTAAAAGACATACCTTTATATTTTCTTGGTCACTCTAAATTTTATAATTTCTTCAATTATTAATTGTTGAATTCATTAATAAGCTTGATCTGAATTTATAAATCTTGCTAGAAGTAACTGAAGTGTGTTACCTACCATCAGGCTGTGATTTAAAAAAAGACTGAAGAAAGTACAGTTACAATAAAAGAGTTTCATTGTGACTTGTTCATTTAGGCTAGCATTGTACTTTGATCAGATTTCCCACGCTCTTGTATTACCTAGTATAAACAGGAACTCGTGAATCTCCTGCAAAGGCCATCTCAAGTACCAATGTTGGGATTACAGATTTGTACCGCCATAGTTACCTATTTTTATTTTCAAGTATAGAGAGGACAGGGCCAGGAGTTTGGCCTAGTGGTAGAGTGCTTGCCTAGCACGCACAAAAACCCAAGTTCAATTCCTCAGTACCATATACATAGAAAAAGCCAGAAGTATTGCTGTGGATCAAGCCTAAGAGCTCTAGCCTTAAGAAAGGACAGTGCTCAGGCCCTGAATTCAAGCCCCAGGACTGGCAAAAAGAATAGTGAGGACAATCAGTACTGTGAGGAGGGGCTGTATTTATGTTGAAAGACAATTTCATTCTTAAAAGTAAAATCACAAAACATGCTATTATCATGAAATAATACCATTAAAGTCTCAAATAAGGAGGTTTATTCTCATTGTTAAACTCAGCAAGAAAACAATACTTTTATTCATAGGAGACACTTTTTCTTTTAAAGTTATATAAAATTTATTAAATCAAAATTTTTTTACCAGTCCTGGGCTAGGGCTCAGGGCCTGAGCACTGTCCTTGGGCTTCCACAAGGCTAGAGCTCTACCACTTGAATCACAGCACCACTTCTGGCTTTTTTCGATGTATGTAGTACCCAGGAATCTAACCCGAGTCTCTGTGCTTGCGAGGCAAGCACTCTGCCACTAGGCCAAACTTACAGCCCTAAATCAAAATATTTTTAAACAAAATACATATCTTAAGTTTTTTCTGGTATACTTACAATTTTAATAGCGTAAGAAATGCAATTAAATATCTTCTACTTCCAATATATGTCAATTCTCTTTGTTCCTTTTTTTTTTTTTTTCTATCAGTCTTGGGGCTTGACAAAAGGATCTGGGCACTGAACTTGAGCTGTTTTGCTCAAGGCTGGTGCTCTGTCACTTCAGCCACAATGCCAGTTCTGATTTTTTGGAAATTAGTTGGAAATAAAAGTCCCACAGACTTTCCAACCTTCATTGGCTGCTAACCACAATCCTCAGATTTTAGCTAGGATCACAAACATGAGCCACAGGTGCCCAATTCCAATTCAATTTTAAGAGAAACCTGTGCTATATTCACATTTATATAAAGGCCTGGGTCTCTGAAACAGAAATTAGTGTATTGGAGAAAAACAATAGAAGCTTCTAATTATTAGAGTTATTTCTAATACAGCATATTCTCAGATATCTGCAGAAATAATTTTACCTTCACAAGACCTTTTTCTCTGCCCACCATCCCTATATTCAAGTCTCCAATTTTATTACGAATACATAGAAAGACGACTGGGTAGTCGAACAAACTTTGAGGATTTGGACAAAGAGAAGATCTTGGACAGGGTTTGAAAGAATCAGAGGTGTGATGACTTTCCTCAGGTAGGCATTACAGAATCAAGTGGATTAAAGGAACCATCATGATCTTTAACTCCTGGCATGAGACTGCTGCTCACTTAACTTCTTAAGTTCAAATAAAACAAATACACGCCATACATATGAGTGTCTCATCCAGCAGGCCGAAGGCACGGTGAGTACATACTTAAAAAAAAAAAAAAGCATACATAGTTTTTGTAATCACTTCGTAGCTCAGTAAAGGAAATGGAAGAGGGAGAGTACAAAATGAAATGTACTAATGCATAAAATGAGTATGGGGTAGCAAAAAGAAAAGAAGTGAGTACAACCTTCCAGGGTTTGTGGATTTGATGATGCTATAATACCCACAGACTCTTAAGTACAAACTTCTTAGATAATTGATCATCTAAAGAAAGTTAAGGTAATGTCTACAGATTTCTTTTCTTTTTTTTTTTTTTTTTTTTTTTGGTGCCAGTTCTGGGCTTGAGCTCAGGACCTGAGCACTGTTCTTGGACTTTCTCAAGGCTAGAACTCTACCACTTGAGCCTCTGCACCACTTCTGGCATTTTTTTGTACGTATGTGGTACCTAGGAATTGAACCCAGGTCTTCATGCATGCTAGGCAAGCACTCTACCACTAGGCCAAACTCCCGGCCCTACAGGTTTCTTTTGAAAAACTATCTCATTAAATTTAACGAAATAACTGCCTTTATGATATTCTATTTACTGAGTGCACCAATAAATATGATTTTTTAAAAAGTTTTCCTTTCTCTAGATTTATGTCCAATTTTGCAAGACTCTGGTGGCTCAGGCCTATAATTCTTGCTACTCAAGAGGCTGAGATCTACGACTCACAGTTCAAAGAGCCAGGGCAGTAAAGTGTATGAGACTCTTATCTCCAATAAACTACTCAGCAAAAGCTGGAAGCAGTGTGGTGCTGTGGCTCAAGTGGCAGAGGGCTAGCATTGAACACAAGGACTCTCAGGGACATCACCCAAGCTCTTAGTTCAAGCCCCAAGATTGTGTGTGTGTGTGTGTGTGTGTGTGTGTGTGTGTGTGTGTGTGTGTGTGTATCTGTGTATCTAATTCAATGCTCTGCCTCTGTAATGCAAAATTATTTTTATATCTGTTTTACATTTGGAGAAATATTTGTACAATCACAGCCAAGCGCTAACAGCAAAACCATAAGATACTGCTGAAAATGGTAAAGCACTTTCTGTGTAAATTAGAAGTCGTGAGATTAGTCTAACCAACTGTTTATAGCCTGTGCTTCCATTTCACAGAATGTGTTTTCCGTATGTTTCATACGTTCAAAATAAGCAGCATAGACTAGTGGTTAATTGAACTGGCTGTAGAAACTTAGTGCCTGGACTAAAACCCCATCTTATCACTTATCAGGTGTGGGAAGGTAGATGTCCTTCATGGTTTCAGATTTCCGGTCTGCTGTGTAGTGAAAATTCAATATGCAAAAAATGTTATTCATTGTTAGTATGTGTATTCTTGGAGACTATTCCCCTGGAATGCATCTAATTTTAGAGAAAATATACTATATAGTTCAGTTTATCTGACCTCTAAAATGTTTCTGTTAAATGAAATAAGAGTGATAAAATATTTCTGCTTTCTGTATTACATTAACATTTCATTTTATTAATAACACTGGTCTCAAAATGTGAATGTTGAGACTTAGCATGGAGAAGTATACATATAAGCAGGAATGGAAAGATAGCCATTGGAGGTCAAGCAAGAGCTCATTGAGGATACAAAAGCAGACCTCTGAATCCATGTCTGGAAAAAAATACGTACTTTTTATTACAACATTTGTACATTTTACCCGATTTCAGTTATAATCATTTTACACAATGTAAGACAATTAACTATGAGAAGATTAGTGATGCTGAATTATGAAGTCGATGAGCAAGAATAGCCTTGGTGTGCATAAAGCTATAAAAATTAATTCCTTAATTCACATAATTGTAAAACTAAAATGTAGACATCCAGTTCAATTATATTTCCAAGAACAAAATTAGACTAATGCAATCTGCTGTAAGAACTGATCTAACCACCACAGGAGTTTGTACAATTATAATCAGTCTTCATTTTCCTTTCTCTGATTCCTTGTATCTGATTTTCTGGAACACCGTCTCTCCTGAAATTGGCTTCTCACTCAGTTTCAACACACATTCCTTCCTCCTTTCCAGCTTCTAGTCAATTTCTGACTCAGCTATGGTTTCTATTTTTCTCCCCTTTCTTTAGATGCCTATTTTCAAACTGATGTCCTGGTATATTTGATCTCATTAGTTTATTTTACATCAAAACTTGCTTGTTTCAGAAATGTTCCACTCCTCATATCTTGTTTCTCACTGATCATGTAGACATTTGGGCAAACCTAGATTCCAGAAAGCTTTGGAAAATATTCTAGTTTAAAAAAAAAAATGTCAGTAAGGTCTTGAGAAGACTTGTTTAAGGGAAGAACAATCTTCATTTCTGAAGCCTGGAGATTCATTTCCAATTTCAGCACCCTACTTCTTCTGGGCTACAGCCCCAAAAGGTCTGCCTTTTGTTCCAGAATGAATTACAACTCGGTTTTGTATCTGGATTGCTGCTACCTGCCTTTAACCTACTTCCTTGTTGTCTGTAGTCTACACAAAGCTTGTCAGGTGCCGCTTCCAGGTACCACATAGCCTGAGTCGGTTCCTCTTTCCTGTTGACTCCTCTGCATATCAGATGTCTGCCTTCTGGATTAATTTTCTTTTTCTCTTGTTAAGTCTGTTTCCGTTATTTTTTTACTATTTTTATACGGTAAAATTAGTGTGTGTGTGTGTGTGTGTGTGTGTGTGTGTGACACCAGTTCTGTCAAAGATGAGATTACACATAACATATTTTAGAAACTCAGAAATGTTCTTGTTGGTAAATATGTTCAAAACGAAACAAAATTTTGTTTCCTTTATTCATGACTTAGGTATCTTATACATTGTCATAATATTGCTCCCTGTATGAAATTTTCCATTTTTTTCATATATCGATGAATTTTAGAATGAATAGAAACCTAATTCCAACAGACAATGGACAGATTTAATTACAAAATAAAGTCAGGAAACATCATCATCCTTTCAAGATTGTTAAGTAGGACTTTAGAAAACACAGAAAGAAAATTACCTATTTCCCTATTTCCCAAAATACATAATAGTTAAAATACATAATAGTTATTAATATTTCTAAAATGGAGACTTATGCAGACAGAAAGATGTGATCTCACTATGTCAGGAAAGTAGGCATTCGGCACAGCTTAGCTGGGCCTTAGAAGTGAAAAAGGGGTATCAATGTTTAAGAAGCAATATATATCACCCCAACAATAAAATAAAAATTTGTAATGTAAAAAAGAAAAAAAATCGATAGGGTGGATTTGATGCATAGAATTATCACAATGCGACCTCTTTGTATGATCAATATGTTATAAAAATAAATACATCAAATAAATAAATAAAGATAAATATATTAAAAAAGAAAGAAAGTGGTGCTGTGGCTCAAAAGGCAGAGTGCTAGCCTTGAGCACAAAGGTGCTCAGGAACGTCGCCCAGGCTCTGAGTTCAATTCCCACAACTGGCAAATACAAGAAAAGGAAAGAAAAAAATCATTGTTTTCACAAGACTACACATATAGGTTTATGTAAATGAAATTCAAAGATTTCTTGCTTTGTGGAATATATATAATAACTATTCTGTTTGTGTAATTTGGGAAGAATGAAGCTTAACCATCATAATATCAGTGGCTTCCTAAAATAGGAAGCAAAAATGAAAAATTCACCATGTGTGAATTACATGAAATTTAATACTTATTAATAACCATAGTAAAAAAGTTATACAATATCTGGAATCAAAAAATATCATTGGCCAAATTGGACATGTTAAGTTGTTTGGTTTTAAAATACTCATTTTGTTAACTTATGGAAATAAAGGTAAGGTAACATAGTATGGTACTTGATTTTTGTTTTGTGTTTGTTTCTTTTATCTTTTTTATTATACTTTTTTATTGTTGAGATAGTGTATAGAGGGATTACAGTTACATTTGCCTGGTAGTAGGTGAGTTACTTCTCACACATTGATACCCCCTCTCATGTTTTTGTCCCCAATTCCCTCTCCCACCATCTCCCAATCATCTTGTTTTTCCCCTTCCCTTTCCAATTTCAAATAAACAAATAAACCTATAGACAAGGTTTTGTGTTTGTTTCTTTTTAAATTCAAAATGAATAAATTAAAGGGTGAACCAATTATGCAATGATACTCACTGGACACTATGTTGGGAATGAGCTATACAATTTAGTGGGAGGGTGTCTGGAGGGGACTGACTAGAAGAAAACAAGGGAGAAAGTGACACTATTCAAAAGAAATGTACTCATTATCTGACTTATGTAACTGTAACCCCTTTATATATCACTTCTACAATACAATAAATAATTTTTAAAAATGTAGAATAGGGCACACGTGGCTCATGTTCATAATATTAAAAAATAATAAACTTATTTTTTTTCACAGAAGAATATTTTGACATGTAATTGTAGGTCTTCCTGTATTTCAGTCTGAGTAACAGTACACATATTTACAACATACAATGATCAAATGAGAGGTAACATTTCTGCTTACTTGAACATGCATCGGTTTGTATTGGTGACGTCTTTTAGTTCTTTATGAAATATATAGTAACTTAATATATTGTTCCGTGATGTTGTTCAAGTCTACAAGTGTTATTTGTTAATTGAATTTCTGTCTGCATGTTAAATCTATTACTAAAAATAGGGTATTGAGGTTTTCCAATATTATTATATTGCTATTGCTCCTTTACACATCTAGCAATAGTTATTCATATACTTACGTGTTGTGTTGTGTTGCTGGGTGTGTACATACATATTTTCCTGATGAATTGATCTGTATCTAATCTAATGGCTGTCACTTCTGGCACTTTTGCTCTTAACTCATTACTTGACTCATGTAATTGTAGTCCCTCTCTACATCACCTTTTAATGACAATAAAATCAAGTTAAAGAATCTGTTTTCTGATATTATTAGGTATCAAGAGAAACAGGTAGAGATTTGGCTTACTGCTATAAACCTAGGAACAACCAGAAGCCCAGAGGAACTCTGAATGTAAATCATATTTTAGTGGCTTCAAAGGAAACATGACCTTGTAAACACTATCATATGGGATGTCAGTATTGTCAGACAATCCATTTCTGTTTCATATGGTACTGATCTTGTGTTACCCTGTAGTGGCAACCCTAGCAAATGAGTACAGAAATTAGAAACATCAAGTGAACTTTTGATTTTATGATTATTGTATCCCTTCTCTTTCACAGAGCTTTATGCACAGAACCGATGTAAGGCGGTCCATATTGAGGCTTCAGAGCTAGCACTGCTGTATGCAGCTTGATGAATGAAATTTTACAATGCCCCAAGAACCGAGGGCTCAGGCATCTCTGTATAAAATAAGGAATACAGAGGCTGGCTCAATCAAATGTTCTTTCAAGTATGTTTTCCTATTATCCCCTTTTGGAATAAGAGTCTAGGCATATATTCGGAGAGATTTATGTTTGTTCACTCTCAACAGTTTTACCTTAGGAATAAATCACTCTTCCAGTGATGACAAAAATCAACGCTGGATTCCAATTACCAAATATACATCAAAACAGACATGGACAGTGAATCAGCATGCCAGAATTTTATTCATGAGTTTGAGATGTCCTCAATGATTTTCAGAGGAAAGATGAATGAACTCAGAATAACAATGAAAGAAGACTTAAAATGAAACGGGCGCTGAATCCAGGTGATCTTAGATACGGAACCTGGCATCTTTCATTTCCATATCCTCTACTGTGCGATCCTTCAGGGCAGATTTCATTTTCCTGCTGTTTTCCAACATCTCCCAGTAGTGATGAACTACTCCATTTCATTATTTTAATGATCTCAGACAACTGTACATATTTTCACTTGGTCCATAAAAATAGGTTTTTTTTCTATACAACATTTTGTATACAATTTTACAGATTCTGAAACGGTATTTTTGTCCTCAATATTCAGCATAAATTTATGCTCAGATCACTAACTACCTTAAGTCTCTGTCATTAATTCATGTCTCTAAGGGGCAGAGCATAGTAACTGTGTATCATATGGTTTTATTAATATTTCACCCAAGAACAACACAGTAAATCAGAATAAGCCGGAAACTGTGCTATCAGATTTCTCGTTTTCACAAATATATGACAGATTTGTATCACTGAGAAAAATTGTAGTGTTCATTTATAAGGTATTTTTTATTTATGAGATAAATAAAACACATATGATTGGCAATCTTAAGAATGTCAACCTTATAATCCTAAAGTACCAAGAATTTTAATAGTTTTTGCCCCATTATAACAATTTTGCCGTCCCTCCTCTCCTTTTAGGATTGCTCATTTTGTTTCATTTCTGTCAGCCAGCCATATCTAGCTCTTTCGTGTGCAACTCCATTTCACTTCATACTCACAGAAGCTTTGAAAAAAAATTTATCTTTCTTTACACTATAATTAAAAGCAAGTACTTTTTTTGGTAGTACTATCTAGTTTAGATAGTTTAGATCTTCGTTGGTATTATACACTCTGACTTACATATCTTCCAGCCCTGAGTTAGACTGAATATTTGGAGGTGGAATCACAAGGACTATTCTTCTCAGGCTGACTTTGAAATGAGATTTTTCTGGATCTCAGCCACCTGAGTATCTAGGATTCCAGCCAGTTGCCACCAGCATCTGGCCCAAAGATAATCACTTTAGACTAACATCTATCCATTAACCCAAGGTAAATAACTTCTAATTATTGTTTTATTGAACAATATTATCCATTAAAGTAGACACCGATGTTTCTGAAGGACTTTTGAGGTTTTGACAGGATTTGAGGAAGACAAGACAAATAATGATTTGTCAAACCAAGTACACATTTAGGAACATGAGAAAAAATATAGCAAATGTAATTTTTCATATCCCTCTTAACAAATATGACTAATTTATCATTTGAAATATATTGATATTGATATTTGATATTAAGTTGTTATATAAATCAAGCTTGCTTCATCATTTATATGTATTGTTGAATAAACATGGGAATAAATGTGGCTGAATGAACATTTTGAAAATATTACACTTGCTAGTCAGAAAGTTTTTTGACATACAAATTGGGACACATGAAAGATACATGGGTTGTGTCTAAGAGAGTTGAATCTCTTCTTTGTTTGTGAGGGCCTTTGACAATTTTGGAATATAAAGGATATATAGTAATTTCAATTAGACCTTCTAGTCAGTTATTTGAGAGTTTAAAATTAAGTCACTACAAAAGATGTATGATCTCCTTGATATGTGGATATTAGATCCAAACAGTACAAGAGCGAGGACTCAATATTTGGGTCTCCAGGATTATTGACATGGTCTTGGAGATATAAATTTAAACACATCGACATAAAAATCTATGATGTGATATATACTCTATAGACATATTATATAGATCAATATGTATATATGACATACAAAGTCTTAGCTTAACTTTTTAATTTTAATTTAATTTTTTATAGGGGTAATGTACAGAGGTTACAGTTACATTCACCTGGTAGTAGCTTAATTTTAATCATGTTCCAAATTTATGTGGCAGTTATTGTATATAGAGATTCCCTTCTTGAATACTTGTTTGTTAAACATGGCATTTGAACTATGATATAAAAATTAGTGTTAATAAAATATTTTAATAAAAATTAAAAGAAAAGTCACTAGCTTGCATAGCAATTATGAAAGAATTTTTTCAGAAGATATCTACATTCAGATTTAATGTATAAAATGAATTTTTTTCAGAAGACATCCACATTCAGATTTAATGTTAAGAAACAACAAAATGAAGAATTATGGTATGCCTTGAAAGAGAGAATCTCTGCTGAGGATTTAAGAGGCTAACTTTCCTAAGGAAGAAAGTACATACTAGTCGTACTGGTTTCATGTCTTTGACACCAAAAAGAATTAAGTAAAAAGTACTCTCATAGCCTACCTATAAATCATAGTTGAAGATTATTTTGAGCCAGACATGAGTGGCTCATACTTGTAATCATAGCTATTCCAAAGACTGAGATCTAAGGATCAGGGTTTAAGCCATCATTGGCAGAAAACTCACTGTGAGTCTCTTATTCCCAATTAACACCCAGAAAACTGGAAGTGGAGCTGTGGCTCAAAGTGGTAGAGTGCTAACTTTAAGTAAAAAGAGCTCAGGGACAGAGTCCATGCTGTGAGCTCAAGATTTAAAATTAAATAAATAAATAAATAAATAATAAATGGGCCTGGAGTTTGGCCTAGTGGTAAAGTGCTTGCCTAGCCTGCATGAAGGCCCGGGTTCAATTCCTCGGTACCACATACATAGAAAAAAAAAGCTGGAAGTGGTGCTGAGGCTCAAGTGGTAGAGCTCTAGCCTTGAGAAAGCCCAAGGACAGTGCTCCGGCCCTGAGCTCAAGCCCAGGACTGGCAAAACAAAGCAAAAATAAATAAATAAATAAATAAATAAATAAATAAATAAATAAATAAAGGAAAGGGGGTGGTACTGTGAAAGTGGCTTAGTGGTAAGGTGGTTGCCTAACATGCATGAGTCCCTGGGTTCAATTCTTAAGTACCACATAAACAAACAATAACAAAAATAAATAGATAGATAGATAGATAGATAGATAGATAGATAGATAGATAGATAGATAATTAAAAAACCGTCTGGCTTCTTTGCTGAAAAATCATTAAGACACATAATGATTCAGTGCAACTCAAAATGGCCTCAGCCATGGGTTTGACCAAAATCCTGAAATATGGACAAAAAGTGTTATCCAGAACTATTTGTAAAACAAGCTTGCAAAAATCCCTTTGCCCTGCCATGTTTTAGTACAAAAATCTCTGTATCTTGCCAGCATTATATCTATTCTGAGTGGTTCTTAAAAATAATGAAGTAGATATCCAGAATCTACAGGGAACTCAAGAAACTAATCCCCCCAAAACCCAATAAACCATTCACTAAATGGGCAAGGGAACTAAAGAGAGACTTATCAGAAGAAGAGATTGAAATGGCAGAAAAGTATATGAGAAAATGTTCATCATCTATGGTCATAAAGGAAATGCAAATAAAAACAACCCTAAGATACCACCTTACCCCAACAAGAATGGCCAAGATTTTGAACTCAGACAATGACAGTTGCTGGTGAGGTTGTGGAGAAAAAGGAACCCTACTACACTGCTGGTGGGAATGTAGACTAGTTCAGCCACTCTGGAAAGCAGTGTGGAGGTTTCTTAAAGAACTGAAAATAGACCTTCCCTATGATCCCGCCATACTTCAAGGCATCTATCCTAAACATCATGACCCAAAATATTATAAGGATATCTGCTCAGCTATGTTCATCTCTGCAGTATTCACAATAGCCAGGCAACGAAAATAATCCAGATGCCCTACTGCAAATGAATGGATACAGAAAATGTGGTATATATACACAATGGAATTCTACATAGCCAACAGACAAGATAAATAATGGCATTCGCAGGGAAATGGATGAATCTAGAGCGAATCATGTTGAGTGAGACAAGTCAAGACCTAAGGAACAAAAGGTGCATGGTATCCTTGGTATCCTTAATATGTGGCTATTAGATCCAAACACACAAGAGCGAGGACTCAATAACTGCATACCCAAAGCTGTGGACATGGTAATGGAAATACAAACATAACTATATAGACATAAAAACCTATGACTCTATAGACATAATGTTTTATTTCATAAATTAATATGTTTCTATGACATACAAACCCCTAGCCTAATTTTGATTAAGTTCTAAATACTAAGTCCCAGTGATTGTAAATAGAGATTCCCTCCTTGAACACTTGTTTGTTAAACTTGTCATTTAAAATATGATGTAAAAATAAATTCTTTATTAAATTCTTTAAAAAAAAATAATGAAGTAGGACATTGGCTCATAAAAGGAAGGCCCTTGACCGTGGACATTTCTGTTTGCAAAGAATAAAAGACTGAGTTGATCAATATCATAGTCTCAAGTACATTGTACATGAATAGTACAACACTGCCAACTGGTCTACAAAATATATGTGCTAATAAAAGAGTATGTCAACCATCAATTATGAGTAGTAAGTCATACTATTCAGGGTATTATTCAAAGTCAGGATATCATCATTCTTTTTTCTTTTTAATCCAGCGCTTGAAATCAGGTTCTTACACTGTAGCTCAGCTTTCTTGTTCATGGAAACCATGACTCCAGACATGTATTTGATAAACTTCTCTACTTGCACTTGTGCTTTGAATACCCATTCTTTAGATCTCAGTATCTTGAGTAGACAAGATCAGAAACATGACCCACCAGCACCCATTTCACTATCTTCATTCCTACACAGCTGCACCTAATGGTTTTATTATAGAATAACTATACAATTTTCCCAGCAACTGTTGGAGAAAACATGCGACTGTCTTTCTTCTCAATGAGTACAAAGAGAAATCACTGAGTTCTTAGACTGCACTGAGCAGGTTTCTTCATTGAGTTCTGAACAAAAGTAGAATGTGGTCTGGACACAGAGGGAACATAAACTGTTAACCCAGTTGTTATTGGTATAAATTTTATTTAAATAATAGACATCCATATGTTACTATATGCCATACACTGCTCAAGTGTTGTATTCATTCTAATTGATTTAATACTCAGAGTAACTCTAATAATACTAATGATAATAATAATAATGTGATGCTATGATCTCTATATTTTCAGGTGAGAAACAAAAGGCACAGGGAGGCAAAGACTTGTCCTACATTACCCAGCTAGTCAGAATTCCAACTAGGATTTGAACCCAGCCCTTAAATGTGAGTATGTAATTACCTCATTATTTAATGTTTCCCTAATATGCTCAAGACATAATTGGCATTTCTCTTCAGTGAAAACATCTTTTCAACATGTGAGGGGGGCATGATTCCACATTTTAATATCAACTCAGTTATCAAAATTAATCCATTTCTTGCTGATATAGAATTTGTATGTGAAGGCATCTGTCTTGTGAGATGGAGCCATAAGGGAGTACAATTTGAATATAAACACCTCTCATATTCTGAGCCAGAGTTGGTACATATCTGAAATGGAATAAATACCTGCATCTCATGAATTGTAAATAATATACATGTGCGATATAAACTATGGCTATGATACGTAAGCAAACTGTAGATTTATCAGAAACTCTAAGAAATATCACAATCTGTATATTATATCTAAATACAATATAGAATCTGACTCTAATACATAAACAAGCACATTTCCTTTCCTTTGTACTTTTTGTTTTGTTTTGTTTTGTTTTGGTTCATGGGATTTGATCCCGGCCTGGGCACTGTCCCTGAGCTCTTCAGCTCAAGGCTACCACTCTACCCTTGAGCCAAGCCTCACTTCCCATTTTCTAGAGGTTAATTGGAGATAAGAATCTTAGGTCCTTTTGTGCCCAGGCTGACTTTGAAACTTGATCCTCAGATCCCAGCCTCCTGAGAAGTTAGGATTACAGGTGTGAGCCATTGCGCCCAGCTTTGCACTCTTTTTTAATTGAAATGTTTAACTGATGAAAATTATTTCTCAATAAAACATAGCTTTTGACCTTCAACCTCTTCTCTTCTCTTGCAAACTATAATATATGAGCATGAAATGATCCTTGGTCAAAAGAGAAAAATGCTGGTAAAGAATATAATATTAAGACAAGTAGATATTTGTTTGTTGTCTTATGTTAAAGAGTATTTTTGTGTAAACTAATTTCTCAGAAGTTAATGTATATTAAACATAAATAAAAACAGGAGTGCAAACTCCCATTTCCACTATGGAAAGCAGTATGGTAGTTCCTCAAAAGACTAAATATAGAGCTCCCCTATGACCCAGAAATTCCACTACTTGGCATTTACCCAATCATCCAGAAACAAAAGCATACTAAATCCACCAACACAACAATGTTCATTGCAGCACTATTTACCATAGCAAAGATATGGAACCAACCTAGTTGTCCCTCGGTTGATGAGTGGATCAACAAGATGTGGTATTTGTACACAATGGAATTCTATGCTGCTTGTCAGAAAGAATGACATTGCCCCATTTGTTAGGAAATGGAAAGACTTAGAAAAGATCATATTAAGTGAAGTAAGCCAGACTCAAAGGAACTTAGGCTCAATGGTTTCCCTCATTTGTCATAATCAGTAGAAACCTTGGGCTCTCCTAGCAGAGATTTGCAATAGAGCAAAACCTTGATACAAAAGGCTATATAGTAGGATGCTAAATGAAAGGCTCTCTAGGATATAGAAACATAAGCCATATAATGAATGATTGTTCTTAAGGTACTATATTATCTCTCATCTCTTTTGCTGTCCCTTGGTTATTTCGTATTGTTACAGTATCTCACTTTGTTACCTGATATATCGGATATATTTGTATTTGGTTATTTGAAATTGGATAGGGAACGGGGGAAAACAAGATGAGGGGTGGGGGTGGGCCAAGACATGTGAAAGGGTATCAATGTATGGGAATTCATGCACCATCTATCTGGCAAATATCATGTAACCCTTTATTAATTACAATAAAAAATATATGAAAAAAACACAATAATAGTTGTTGAGAACTGCATACTGAGTTACCAAGGGTGAAAGGCCATAATTCCTTGTATGGACTCTTATAGCTGAGCAAGAACTAACTACTTGACTATCGTATGTGCAGTAAGTATAAAAAAAAGTAGAGCACATATATTAAAATGTTAATAATTAAAGATCTCCAATGAAGATATTGTTTGTGATATTATAACTAGGTTTCTGAAACAACCTGACTAAAACCTAAATTAAAAGGTTAAATAAGACAGAAGGCAGTGTATAGTTTTCTGTATAACTATGCATTTTCTAAGTATGTTGCACCGTGTCTGTGCATATTATGCAGGAGACTGGCTTGAAGATTCTGATGATTCTCTAGCTAATGAAGATGACTGAACCAAGCCAGTGTGTGTTAGGGAACTTTTGCATGAACAACGTAAGTTGCTGGTTGCTGGCAATGGGGCAACATCTACAATAATCATCTTTCTAGCCCTTGCAGAATTCACTGTTAACTTGAGGAGAGCTACATAAGAGAAGCTAATACAAGCTACTAATTTTGTCTATAGAACTTCAGTAAGATTGGATGAAAGGTTTTGAAGAAGAAGGTAAAAAATATTTCCTTAGCTGGGCACCTGGGCTCACGCTTGTATCCTAGGTACTCAGTAGGCTGAGATTTGAGGATCACATTTCAAAGCCATCCAGAGCAGGAAAGTCTGTGAGATTCTTATCTCCAGTTAACCACCAGAAAACTGAAGTGGTGCTATGGCTCAAGTGGTAGAGCAGTAGCCTTGAGCCACTGACAGCACCCAAGCCCAGAGTTCAAGGCCCATGACCAACAAAACAACCAAATGAAACAATGATGTCCAATAACTTTGTTTTATCAGTTTCTTCATGATTGTTGCAAATTCTCATGTGGTTAAAACAAATATTAGTAATATTGGGGATTGAAATCAAGGCCTGGCATTTATGAAATAGGCAGTCTACCACCTGAACCACACCTACAGCCCTTTTTGCTTTAGCTGTTTAAAGATATCGTGTCATGTCCACACTGGGCAGGCCTAGAACAGGAACTACTACCTACAATTCATGTATCTATAGAAATCTAGGCCAACACTGTTTTTAATATGTGAAGAACAATGTATAATAATAGCTTCAGTTCATGTAATATGCTCTTTAATGATATTGAATTTCTTCTATTTTGAATTAAAAATTAGCTATCTTGAATGATGCTTTCAAAGAGAAATAACTACCATATGCTATAATTTTAAGATGAGATTTTTTTTCTGTCCAATAGGTTTTGATACATAAAATTCCTCATTATAATACGTGTTGGGTATTTTTATACTTTGTTTATAAAGCTCATAAAATAACTAAAATATAAAAGACAAACAAAGTTAAGAGCTTGAAGGGCTAAAGAAAGAGCTTTGATTCTTTATCTATTAAATCTATATAACACATCAGTAAAAAATAATGTATGACAATTTCTTCCTATGGAAGAAAAATTTTATAATGTCTGGCTCTATTAGGAGCAAGAATGAGTTCCTAGAATTGGAAGTTATAAGAATAATGGAAAAGAAATATATCATTTTTCCATCTTCTATCATGTGTAAAGTCACTTTTTTAAATGGCAAGATATTCAATCGAAAACCATTCAAGGTATTTCTAAAGCCTACACTAGTGTTAGACTATCCACCCATAATGTAATGAACTTATTAAATAATGTGAAGAAGATTTATGCTTTGACTAAAATCAAGTGGTTGGATAGTCATCATGAATTCATTTCATTGCGCTCTTGCATGAAGTAATGAAGGAATTAACTCAACTCTTAGACTCTTTTATAATATTATAATTCTATGATAATTTCCAGAACTTGAGAAATAAACATTGCATATAATAATAATGAGAATCTACAACAAAAAAAATTAGAAATCTACTTCATAGGATAGCAAACTATGGATACTCTGCTATTTTGTGATCAATTTTATTTCAATAGAACCATCCTTAACTTAAAGAAATCAAACAAGTTATCAAAATGCATATGTTTAAATTGCCTATGTTTGTTTTTACCTATAAGGAGATGTAATGTGCAATCAAGATCCTCTGGCTCCCAAATAAACATTAAGAGACCCTTGCAGCCCTTTGCAGAAAGAGCTATCAAGCCTTCATCTAGTTCATCCACCATGTTTTACAGACAAAGACATTGAATTTTTGAAAAATAACATGTTTCCCCCCCCGGGGCCACCTAGACATTTCAAAATGTACAAATTTACATGACATCTAATTGGTGACATACCATAATATAATTTATGTTCTCTAATATTAGTAACATTAGTAGCAATCTCTTCCTAAGAAGAATTTTCTGTCAAGTAAGTTGCATTCCTTCCTAGGCCTGTTCTCTTTTGAAGTTATGAAGCAATCTTAAAAAATAGTCATTTGAGGCAGGGAGTTTTGCCTAGTGGTAGAGTGCTTGCCTAGCGTGCACAAAGACCTGGGTTCAATTCCTCGGTACCACATATATAGAAAAAAGCCGGAAGTGGTGCTGAGGCTCAAGTGGTAGAGCTCTGGCCTTGAGAAAGTCCAAGGACAGTGCTCAGGCCCTGAAAACAAGCCCAAGACTGGCCAAAAAAAAAAAAAAAAAAAAAATAGAAAAAAAAAAAAAAAACCTCTCATTTGAATAGCAGTCTTCATCCTTTCTATGCAAGGGAAAGAGAATGCCTGAAACCAATGAAGCATGTTGTTGGATTTCTACTGTCAATCAAATTTTTATTTTCCATAATCAAGTCCATTTTTTTCTTCACTAGTGTCATCTACACCATGATTGCACTATGAAAGAGAAATAAGATAGTAGTTGCTTTTGGGTTTTTTGCTTTGTTTCATTTCCAAGAAGTAAGAAGTTAATTTCACAAAGAACTGAGGCAGAATTGAGTGTCATGTTGGTGTTAGGACTGAGAAAGTAACAGAAAAATATCTTGAAAGAAATGTATTATGATATTTTACTTTGTACCCTGGTGTGTTTACTATTTACAATATGTGAGTTAATGCATCATATAAAAATGGTATAAAATCTCTTCTCTGGCAGCATAGAAATGGATATGTTCACTATCTTGATGGCAGAGGTGGTTTCACGGGGATAATCTCTCAAGAGATTAGTGTCAACTTTTGAGAAGAAGCTCAAGCCGATCTTAAACTCCATCTTTTATATTCTACAATTGCTATCTGGTGAAACAGTAATATTTGATGAAATATAATTCTTTGAAGTGCATGAAAAATGAAAAGAATAATTTATATTTCATACAAGCTAATTATTAGATGGTAAAAGGAAAAGAAAAAAACATAGCATTGAACTTGAACATGATATATAAGATTTAATCCAAAGCCAGCACTCTCATTCTGGTTAAGTTTATGGCTCATTAACTATGTTGTGTGTAACATGAATTAATATGATCTTATTGTTCTTGCATTTTAAAACATAGACACATTAACTGCTATATACTTCTTAGTAACTAGTTTTTGAAAGTATAACACCAATGGCCCAGTAGATCTTGGGATAAACATATTACCAGGAATTAATTTCTTCTCACAAAAGCTAAGAAAAAGATTTCAAAAAATTCTCCAAATGACTTTTTTAATTATGAAAATCAAACATTATTATAAACATTTCAAAGGACATGGATCCCAATTAACATTATTTTTTGTTTTAAAGTCCAGAATACTATTTTATACAAATAAAAGGTGTGACATTTCTTTAATGTCATCTATTCCTCAAGAATCTGATGTAATAGCACAATATTCCATTCAAAATGAGTTCTTATATTGCCATTAGGTTAACTAATATATTAAAGTCCCTTTTTCCTTCCTTCCTTTCTTCTTTCTTTCTCTCCCTTCCTTCTTTCCTTTCTTTCTTCCTTTCTTTCTCTCTCCCTCTCCCTCTCTTCTCTCTCATTCTCTCTTTCCTTCCTTCCTTGTTTATTTATAAATATTTTTAGCAATGAGGACACTTGAATTTGAACTCAGGGCCCAGCAGTTTTGAAGAGGAGCTCTACCACTTTTTCTTTTGACATTTTTCATCTGGGGTCTCATGGTTTTTGCCCATGTCTGGGCTTAGACTGCAATCTTCCTGACTATGGTCCACCATATAACTGGTAACACTAGTATTCACCATCATTTCTAGCTTATTGACTGAAATGAGGTCTCACTAACATTTGCCAGGGGTGACCTTCACCTTCAACTCTGACCTTCACCAAAGTCATTCTTTTTTTAAGTATTATTTTTTTTTATTGTCCGAGTAATGCATAGCAGGGTTACAGTTACATTTGCCAGGTGCATTACTTCTCACACGTTGATACCCTTTCTCATGTTTTTGTCTCCATTTCCCTTCCCCCACCCCCTCCCAATCATCTTATTTTCACCCTTCCCTTTCCTATTTCAAATAAACAAATAAATGTGCATACAATATACCAGGTAACAAAGTCAGATACAATAACAACATGAGATTCACTGTAAGGGCAAAAAAAGAGAAGAGAAATAAAATAATACATCAAGAATAATCACACAAGATGAAGCTCTTGTTTCTATATCCTGGAGATCCTTTCATTTGGTCTCATCTTATATTACCTAGGTTTTGTCCTATTATAATTCTCTCCTAGGAGAGTCCTAGATATGTACTACAAATGAGGGAAACCACTGAGCCTATCTTCCTTTAAAAATCATATTAAGTGAAGTAGCTAGACCCCAAGTCATTCTTTTATTTGCCTTTTTTTTTTTTTTTGCCAGTCCTGGGCTTAAGCTCAGGGCCTGAGCACTGTACTTGGGCTTTCTCAAGAATAGAGCTTTACCATTTGAGCCTCAGCATCACTTCCGGCTTTTTTCTATGTATGTGTACCAAGGAGTGGAACCCGCATCCTTGTGCATGCTAGGCAAGCACTCTACCACTAGGCCAAACTCCTGGCCCAGACCCAAAGTCATTATTTAACCAGCATGATTAGCTTTTGTGTTGGGAAGTCGAAGAGTTCTCTTTGGCTTTGTTATAAAATGAATAGAATAATATAAACTGTACCGGAGAGTACAGAGTGAGAAGTTGAAGATTTCCTTTATCTAGCCAATCTTCTGTTCTGGAAATAGTTATAGATAAGTCATCATTTCTACATACATATATCAAACATACATACATACATACATATCTGCATATCTATTACTATTTATACTATTTGTATATTAGTTCATTATATATTAGGTTAATATATTCTAGGGTTGTTTTCTATGCATATACATGTATGTATCAATTTTTAAATGTTAGACCCTATAAAAAAGTACATGTGACAGTCAAGAGCCAAGCTGGAACATTTTAGGTGAATATAAGACACCCTTCAATTCAATGAAGTATAGATACTAGCAATTTCTATATGCAAAGTTTTGTAATAAAATCTTATAGAAATTTTGCGGGGAGGGAAATGGGGACCAAGACCTGAGAAAGGGTATAAATGTATGTAAAGTAATGCACCTTCTATCTGGTGAATATAATGTAACCCTTCTATTAATTACAATAAAAATATATTTTAAAAATCTTATAGAAATTTTAGAGAACGTTAATTTGTTCTGCCTTCAGTTAAGTCTAAATTTACTGTTGAGAATCAATTTCAACCCTTATGCAAATTAAGAGATTGTGTATGGGAGAAATAAAAGAGCAAAGGATTACTTGTACCTTGTCAAATTGTTTTTTGCTCATCACAGTCATGGGAAACTGACATTGCTTAGTAAATTCATAGCCTGGCATAGCTCAAATCAGCATGTATGAATTGAGTGTGGCAATTCTCACATTTTAAAAAATAGGTGGGAGTCATATTTTGAACTTTATGCACTAGGCAGAGTTGTCACATGATAGTTTAAAATAAACTATCAAAATCATACATGCATCTTACAAAAGTATAAATATGAGAAAAACTGTCTCAGAGATGGAAAAGATTAAGACAAGGGAAGCAGAGATTATTGTACTTCTCCAGCTCAGACCCCTCACAATGGAAACCATACTAAAATGGAGCTGAGAGATAGTTCAAAGGAGAACTGGTGTGAAGATGAGATGGAATCATTTCACTTAGGGATATGAAGGAGAATGCTTGAAAAAACTGCACTACACCTTGCTTGAGTGACCCCTGTGGATGTTGAAGTTATTAAGAAAAGGAATGTAAAAGAAGTATCTGAAGCAGACTGAGAAGAATAATGAGCATGGCTTTGAAAATACCTCATCTGTCTGTGGGGATATCTCAAATACCATCCCAGAAACAATGTGTGGGACATCTTAATTTATTCAATGGGCAGAACTCAGAGGTATAAATTTGGATACTATTCGCATATAGTTGTTATCCTTTTGCAAGGCATATTAAAGTGAAAAGAAGTCTAAGAGGCAAACATGGCTGGCTGTTATCCTATTTACTCAGGAGTCTTGAGATCGGAGATTATAAGACTGAAGCCAGACAGGGAAGTCTGTGAGACTCATAACCAATTAACCACCAACCCAGAAATAGAGCTGTGGCTCTATTTGCTATATAAAGTATATATTTAGAATATAGAGTACTAGCCTTGAGAAAAGGAAAAAAATGCCAAGAAAGAGGGTAAGACTCTGAGTGCACACTACAAAAAAAAAGAAAAATGATTAAAAAAAACTTACGTAGTTTTTCTTTTGTCTTCTTATCCTTAACAGTTGGAATACATGTTTAGTGTTAAAGACTTTTTGAACCTAAATGCTGCAGGGGGAAAAAAAGAGAAAAATCTTGAAAAAATTCAAGTAATGAATAAATATTAAATGAAATCTTAAATGATTTTCCTTCTAATCATGTTACTTGAAATATAAGAGGACTGACACTCAGGGTTCTTAGCTACCTTTGTTGATTTATAGCTTTGTATCAGTCTGTTGTAAAATTTTAACTAATTTTTTTACACAGGATATTCCCTGAATCATTTCAGAGTTTTCTAACCATATTATCCCCTAGAAATTATGCTGGAAAGCTTCCAGTTTTGTTAAACAACCTGATCCACCTATAAGACATATCTCAAAATCAAAATTCTCTGTTGCTTAATGTTATTTTTTTTTTTTTTTTTTTGCCAGTCCTGGGCTTGAGCTCAGGGCCCGAGCACTGTCCTTGGACTTTCTCGAGGCTAGAGCTCTACCACTTGAGCCTCAGCACCACTTCCAGCTTTTTTTTTTCTATGTATGTGGTACCAAGGAATCGAACCCGGGTCTTCGTGCATGCTAGGCAAGCACTCTACTACTAGGCCAAACTCCCGGCCCTGTTGCTTAATGTTAAAAATAATAAAAGCTTTGTTATTTCTGATGTGACAGCCCAGTAGACACTGAATATCAAAGATCCAATATTTTTCTCATCTTGATGTTTTCTTTCAATGTCAACAATAATAAGCATTTACTGACTACTTCCCAGAGAGAACACTGGGAAATGGAAAGAAATACCAGTTATATTTTTAGTTTCTCAAAAACTGAAATCTTTCTAAGGAACAGGTATATAACTACAAGAAGAGAAGCAACAGCCTACAAAGGAGAAACTTAGCATATCCTAACTGATACATTAAAATACTAGGCAGAAAGCATACTATTATAAATATTGAATATAATCATTAGTAGTGGTATAATATTAAGTATACCATATATTAATTATAATTCATATTAAATAGTTTAATAAATATTGAGTAATTGGTTGCAATTTCTGGAATCAGAGGATTCCTACTTCATACTTTAAGCCAAAATTCCCTATTTTTTAAATCAAAGTTTCTCTTTCTTAAGCCAATAACAAGGCGAAGGAAAATGGTATGCTTAAAAAGTGATAGAAGTGCAGGGTCCTTTAATCCTAGCTACTCAGAAAGCTGAGACAGCTCATAACCGGCCCAGACAAGAAAGTCCATGAGTCTTTTATCTCCAATTAAGCACTACAAATGCCAGAAGTGGAGCTGTGGCTCAAGTGATAGAGTGTTAAACTTGAGCAAAAGGAGTTCAGGAACAGTTCCTAGGCCCTTAGGTTAAGCTCCAATACTGGAACACATATATGCAAAAAGCCTTAACAGTATTAATATAACATTACTTTCACATACTGTTACTGACAATTTACATTTTTATTTTCTTTTTTTGTCTTTTGTATGTGTGCATGTGTGTGTTGGTGTGTGTATGTGTGTGGTGTGTGTATTTGTGCATGCGCGTATGAGTGCCAGTCCTGAGGCTTGAACTAAGGGCTAGGGAATGTCTCTGAGCTTCTTTTGCTCAAGGGTAAACACTCCTCCTCCACTTCCAACGCCACAGCGCCACAGTGCCACTTCCAGCTTTTACTGTATATAGCACTGAGGAATCAAACCAAGGGCTCTCTTCATGCTAGACAACTCTCTTGCCACTAAGCATTGTTCACATCTCCCAACTTACATTTCTACAACTCCTTTTTGTGTGCTAGTACTGGGGTCTGAACTCTGGGCCTCATCTTGCTTAGCTGACATTGTACAATTGGAGCCACAACTCCAAGCCTTTTACAATTTGTTCTGCAAAGCAATTTGGCAATATGAATTAAAGGTCTTTGCACTTTTAAATCACTAATTCTAGTTCAGGCCAAGCAAAAACATGCTCTCAGAAATAATCAAATTGTAAACTATGATTGCTTTACATAATGTAGTTTTCATAATTATGAAACTGTAGAAATGAGTAAAATTTTTATAATTGAAAATTATCATGCCAGGTAATTTCTACTGGACAAATTTTATATTTTTATTTGGATTCTAATATGTAACATATATAAATGATTGTTAGTACTATTTTGAGTGATTAAAACTGAGTAGCTGGGCTACTCAGTAGCCCTAGCTACCAGAAGGCTGAGAACTGAGAATTAAGGTTCAAAGCCAGCCCAGGCAGGAAAGTCTAGGAGACCTTTCTCTCCAATCAACAACTATAAAAGCAGGGCATGGGTGAGTCATGCCTATAATCCTAGTTATTCAGGAGGCTGGAATCTGAGGATCACAGTTTGAAAACAGCCCCAACAGGAAAGTCTATCAGACTCTCATCTCCAATAAACTTACTCAGAAAAGGCCCTGAGTTGCTCTGTGGCTCAAGTGACAGAGCACCAACTTTGAGCAGATCAGCTCAGAGACAACACCCAAGCCCTGAGTTCAAGACCCAGTTCAAGAAAGAAAGAAAGAAAGAAGAAAGGAAAGAAAGAAAGAAAGAAAGAAAGAAAGAAAGAAAGAAAGAAAGAAAGAAAGAAAGAAAAGAAAGAAAGAAAAAGAAAGGCCAGAAGCAGAGCTGTACCTCAGTTGGTAAAACACTAACCTGGAGCTGAAAAAGATCAGGAACAGTGCCTAGGCCCAAACTAGAAAATAAATAAATAAATAAGAACAGAAGTTATTGAGTTTTCAGATTATATGCTTTTTTTATTTTACTTTTTTTTTTTGATAAAAATTATTTTAGCGGGCTGGGAGTTTGGCCTAGTGGTAAAAGCTTGCCTAGCATTCACAAAGACCCAGGTTCCATTCCTCTGATACCACATACATAGAAAAAAAAATGGAAATGGTGCTGTGGCTCAAGTAGTTGAGCCCTACCCTTAAGAAAGTACAAGGACAGTTCTCAGGCCCTGAGTTTAAGCCCCAAGATTGACAAAAAATGATAATGATTTAGATTATACCAGAATGGCTCTGGGGTCATCTGTCTTGTTTTACCTACTTATCTCTTTACTTGGTAATTCTTGTATACTTTTAACTTGTTCTTTTTTTCATCTAGTATCATTTTATATAAAATATATGCTCCAGTTCTTTACTTTACAAGTGATACAGTATCATTCTTTCTAATGAATGAATAAAATTCCATTATGTATGCACACCACATTTTGTTGATCCATTTGTCTACTGAGGGGCATTTGTGGCCTAAAGGGAACTCTAATACACTGTTAATGGGAATGCAAGCTTTTTTAACCACTCTGGAAAACAGTGTAGAGGTTTCTCCAGAAATTAAATGCAGGACTACCCCATGATCCAGCAATTGTACTACTAGGTATTTATCAGAAGATTACAAACCAAGATACAGTAAAGCCACCAGTACAGCTGTGTTTATTACAGTATCATTCACCCTTGTGTGTTATTTCATACTGGAATCTGTGATCCATGAAGGCAGATGCTTTTTGTCCTCTTAACTGCTATAAATTGGAATCCAGAACACCTGGTGGACACAATAGAAGCCATTTAATAATCAACATCAAATTTGTGGGTCAATTCTATCATAATTCTTATTACTCTCACTCACTTGATAGTTAATTTAAAATAAACATGACAAAGCTTTACATAAATTTTAGGTGAACTGAAAAGTTCAGTATAAAATAGGCGGGACTCAATTAATATTTGATGCATACCCATGCTTCAGAATGTCCTTGTTGCACCTTTGCTGTATCTCCTGATATGTTACTTAACCCCCAGCCTGCATTTTCTCTGACCTCCATTGAACACTCTTGCAAGGCCTGCTTGAAACTTCCTTGATGAAGGTGGATCCTTCTGAAGACAGTCAGTGAGGCAGCTTTTGTCCTTCTGAATTCAGAAAGTAGAGGAGAGAATTGAGGCGTAGTGATGGCAATACAGGTCCAGGAGAGGATGAGAACACTGGAAATTGCTCATTACATCCCACAAAGATATTTCAGCAACAAAGTAATACCAATTCTAAGAAATTTACATGATCAAAAATACATTAAAAGCCAGGTGTGGTGGCTCACGCCTGTAATCCTAGCTCCTCAGGAGGCTGAGATCTGAAGATTGCAGGGCAAAGCCAGCTCAAGCATTAAAGATCTAGAAAGTCTTATCACCACTTAATCACTAGAAAATGGGAAGTGGTGCTGTGACTCAGGAGTAGGGCAGTAGCCTTGAACTGAAGAGCTCAGGAACAACGCCTAGGCTCCTGGTAGGGTGGAGTCCTGAGCTGAAGAGCCCAGGCACAGTGCCCAGGCCCAGAGTTTAAGCCCTATGACCCCCTCCAAAAAAAATTTTTTTATAGAAACTCTCTTTACTCACTAGATTGTATGTTGAAAATAAACTACACAACTTATGGGTAAGAACTGGAGGAAATAACTGAGAGACATGAGGGAAGCAGTGACATTATCCAGAAAGAAATGTAGTTATTACAGGACTTATGTAACTGTAACCCCCTTTTACATCACCTTTATAATAATTTTAAGAAACAAAAAAGATTGTTGTGAAAGTTTTTAAAAGAGAAAACCCTTTTGTCCTACAATGAGCAACAGTATTGTTTATTAAAGTTCAGGGAACCAAGCACCTAGCCTAGTGGTAGAATGCTCACTTAGCATGCATGATTCCCTAGGTTCAATTCCCTGGTTCCACATACCCAGAAAAAACTGAAAGTGGTGCTGTGGTTTAAGTGGTAGAGCACTAATTCTGAGCACAGAGAGGCTCAGGGACAGAGCCCAGACCCTGAGTTCAAGCCCCAGGACAGGCAAAACAAACAAACAAACAAACAACAACAACAAAAACCTTAGACAACTCCCCCAAAATTTTATTAAGATTGGGACAGATACATAAACTGTGTTTTGTATCAGCTAATAGAAAATGCAACTAAACCTACAAGAATTGCTTTTCAAGTGTGGGAAGAAAATATTTTTAAATAAATACAAATCTTTTTCTTAAATAGAAATATTATTGTTCTGTATCGTATACTCCTGTAACATGTCATTTGATGTCTCTAAGCTTTTATTTGGTTAATATAGAAGCCAGTAACAGTAAATAGCACAATCAAGTGAAATCAGGTCTTATGAAAGCTGTGAAACTTTCATTAACTAGGAAATCTGGTGTTTGCTTATTTACAGTCACTGATTTTAACACTTGCTAACAGAGATTTTTGTCAGAATCAGTTCTGTCTTAAAACAAATAACTTGCACTCAACATTGTCTTTTTAAAATTTTTTAGTTATACAAAATTTAATTTTGTATTTAATTTAATATACTAATTTTAATTAGTTATACAAAAGAGTTTCAATTCAACAAGTTGGATTATGAGTACAGTGCATATTGAATAATGAATATTGAATCTATCTCTTTCTGTCTATCTGTCTGTCTGTCTGTCTGTCTGTCTGTCTGTCTGTCTGTCTACCTATCTATCTCATGGCCTGAGCACTGTCACAGAATCATTTTGCTCAAGGCTAGTGCTCAAGCTAGTGCTCTACCACTTGAGCCACAGCTCCACTTCTGGGTTTTTTTTTTTTTGTTGTCGTTGGTTGATTGGGGATAAGAATTCCCAGTTCCTGCTCAGACTAGCTTCTAGCCATGGTCCACAGATCTCAGCCTTGTGAATGGCTATGATTACAGGAATAAGCCTCTGGTGCCTGGTTCAACATTACTTTTTAAAAAAATAAGCATAATAGTAAATATTATCCAATGCCCATTTAAACATGAAATTATCTCTAATGTATGACAATGCCCTAATTTATCTCAAATAATTTTGACTAATTTAAAATGTAGATGTTTAAATGAAATGGTTACTTATTAATTGCCTTACCTATCCAGATGTTTAAATATATATTCTAATTGCACTGTAAAGTTTTACCCATTGGGTAAGAGCTCTGGCTTTGACTTGTCTAATATGGCAGGCATGCATAGCTGGAAGACATTAGTAATTGTGACTGAGTCACTGAATTTTTTAATTTAATTTTAATTAACTAATATTTCAATTAGCTCATGGATAACGGCTCCCAAACTGGACAGCATGTCTCTAGAATATTGAAAATCTTTTAGAACATCCTTCTTTTTATTGTCATTCAGCTCTTCAAATGTGTGTATGTGTGTGTATGTATATGTATTTTAAATAGCTATACAAAGGAGTCAGCTTATGAATACAATGCATGTTAATCAATGTCATCCCTTTCACCATTCTCACCCATCCATCCCAACCCATCTGTTCCCTTACTTTTCTTAATTGTGGGGTTATACATTGAGTTCTTGGCTGCACTCTCCTTCCTCCTCTTGTTCATCGGCCTAGCCCTCTGTCCTTGAGGCTACCTCACCCCTTTCACATGCCATGCCTGTTTCCTCATGTTTGTTTTGCTGAACTTTGACTTTGCCTTTCTAAGGAATTAAACTGTTTACATCTAACTTATTCTGCCACATTTTAGTTACTACATTTGTACATTGCTCACTAAATTTATTTATAAGCTTATAATCTAATTCTAGATTCCACATATAAGGGAAAATATGCAACCTTTCTCTCTCTGGGTCTGACTTTGTACATCTTTGCCAACACTATTTTTACCACCACAATGATGTTAGATGTGTTACTTAGTCACCTTTTCTACAGCCTGTAATTTTTAGTTCTAAGTTTAAAACACAAGGAAGATATAGAAAAATGTCATGTCCAACGACAGAAACATCAAGTTGGAATAGTGTGATTTAGTACTTTCAAAACCCTGAAATTGAGGAGCAGAGATAGCTTTAAGAAATCATGTCTTTAATCTCCTTGAATAGTCTTTCCTGCCTTGAATAGTCTTTCCTGTGTCTTAGAAATAAAGTATGGTCTTGATTGTTAGGGGGGAAAAAAAGAATCTATACATAGAAAAGGCAAAGCTTTTCATTCTGCAAACTATGATAATGTGATTGCCAAAAGTCTCTTGCACTTGCAACATCATACAATAATTATTCCTTAGGAAAAAATGTGAAAGTTAACTATACTTATTTCCTTTACTTACCCATTACTTAATGTGACCTCTGTAAACAACAAACTTTATCACCATTTGAAATCATTTTGAGCAATGTGAACTTTGTTGTTTAAATTCAAATGATTGGGGGAAATATACTACAAGAGAGATTTCTTTGGGGCCGGGAGTTTGGCCTAGTGGTTAAAGTGCTTGCCTAGCATGCATGGAGACCTGGGTTCGATTCCTCGGAACCACATACATAGAAAAAAGCCGGAAGTGGTGCTGAGGCTCAAGTGGTAGAGCTCTAGCCTTGAGAAAGAGTCCAAGGACAGCGCTCAGGCCCTGAGCTCAAGCCCAGGACTGGCAAAAAAAAAAAAAAAAAAAGAGAGATTTCTTAAGGACATAGTCTTTTTCTGAAGGATATTTTTGAGGAAACCTAATTGTCATATATTTGGTATATATGATAACTAAGAAAAATTACAGGGCTGAAAATCACATTTTAAAATTATATTTTATTTTCAGTTCTTGAACTATTTTCCCAAGTCAGCATTTGTAGCTTTCCTTCCTTAATTAATAAAAATTATAATCAGACCCCAGGTGCCATTGGCTCATGCCTGTAATCTTGACTACTCAGGATACTGAGATCTGAGGATAGTTATTCAAAGCCAGCCTGGGCAGAAAAGTCTGTGAGATTCTTATCTCAAATTAATAAGCAAAAAGCTGGAAGTAGAGCTGGAAGTCAAGGGTAAAGTTCCCACTTAAAGCTAAGGGACAGCACTCAAGCCCTGAATGCTACCAAAAAAATAAAAATCATACTCAGTAAAGAGGTTAAGATTTAAATGAAGGAAGTTCTGCAATCCAGTAAGCAGTGATACCACAGGAAACCATATGTAGGAATGCAAATATTAGTACTGAATGTTTGTAGCATCTAAGTAAGAATGAATTCAGCATGTGTGTGTGTGTGTGTGTGTGTGTGTGTGTGTGTGTGTGTGTTATGTATTACAGACAGAGGGTATCTTGGAACAGTCTGTACATTTTTCTCAATGTTGGTATAAACATAAAAGTATCCCCTAATAAATGATAGTTTTAAAAATGAAGAAAAAAAGAATGAATACACCACTGGTGTCAAAAGCTTACAATCTCACTTACTCAGGAAGCTGAGGGTTGTAGTTCAAAGCCAACCACGCACAAACGTGCCTGGGGGACAGTTTCTAATCAAACCAATAAAATGCAGGATTGAAGGCATGGCTCAAGTGATATAATACCAGCCATGCCAAACAAGAATGTGAGACGCTGAGGTCAAGTCCCAATACTCCTGCACGTGCGTGCACACACACACACACAATAAGTAATCATGTGATCCTTGCACAAATTTTACAATGTGTATAATTCGTTTACCCCCAAAATCACAAAATATGCTGACTATTAAAATAAGATTAAAGAACCACTTCCAATTTAACTCTCCACATTTCCTATGAAGTGCTTTCATCTAAGATTGAGTGAATGATGTTTAATATGTACCATTTGGTTCTCCTGAAAAAGTCAAATAAGAAGAATGAAAAGAAAGGTTATTCTATCTCAGAGAGGGTGTCGATCCTCAGATCCATAAAATAAAGTAATAATTTCCAGAGCATGATGTTTTTGAAGAAGAATTAAGAAACATTCAGGTGCTGTGGCTGGATCTTCCCTTTAATGGGGGCAGATAAATCAAAAGAATAAAGATTAGGTAGGTATTTTTCTTGCTGTATTTTTAATGACTATGTGATGCTTTTGTATTCATTAAAATTAGAAAAAGATAAATAATGAATCACCTCAAATTACAGAATTTCCATAATTTTTTGAAAAACTGACAGTGTGTCTGCCAATAATAGCCACATATAATATTTATGAAAGGCTGACTTTCTGTAATGAGAAATTCAACAATTACCATAGTAATAACTTGGGTGGCAAAGATGAAATATATGGTAATAAAAATGAAACTTAAATGGAGACTGTATGTGTAGCACAACGGCCCTTGGGCCCAAGAATCCTTCCAAAGTATACATTTACACCTTCATAATTAATCAGATGAATAAAAACCTTGTCTCACGTAAATATATTTTATTATTTGTCTGTATTAATAATCCACTTGCTCAAAGTTCACGTTTTGCCCTGATGATATTGATCCATTCCTCTTGCTTATTGAATCTACAAGCCTTTTATGTCAGTCACTTACTTACTCTGAATAAGCATCCTTGTTTTAAATTTTTGAAGTCATCTTCCAGTTACTTTATTTCTTTTCTCTAGTACCCTTTAAACTATATGGATACATAAATGGACCCTACAAATTATTTCAAATGCAACTAAGTAATAAGCTTCCAAAAGCATTTCTGGAAGCATTATTGTTCTCCTGTTTAATGATTTTTCTTTTTCATATAATCCTCTTCTATCTTACTTTGGAAATCTTAAACCTTAGCATAAATCCTAACAACAACAACAAAAAACTAAAGCCTTACAATAGAATTAAAGTTTTCTGCTTTGGCTGAATCAATTGCTTTCTTATACTGTTAGAATTACAAACATTTTTCTACACTTACTGGCAAAGTTTAAATTATATACCTAAGTGCTTCTCTTTAATTTATACTACTAAAATGTTAAGATGATTAGGAAGAAATAATAAAGGTGTTATTTTAGAACTGTAGACAATTTTGTCAGTTCTTTGATGAAAATTTTAGGTTTCTTATTTTATTTTAATGCCAATCTTATGTCTATATTATATAAGACAAGAGGACAAAATAGCAAAAAAGGAAATAAAAAATAGTTATGTGGAACTAATGTTTTCAAACAAAATACATTTTTTATTATTTCAAAACAACTTATATGTCTTCATTTCAGGTCTCTCACTGTAAATCTATAGAAAATTATTTAAATATTTCAGGGGCCAAGAGTTTGGCCTAGTGATAGAGTGCTTGGCTAGTACGCTCTAAGGCCAGGGTTCCACATACATAGAAAAAAAACAGCACTCTGGCTCAAGTGGTAAAGCTTTAGCCTTGAGAAAGCTCAAGGACAGTGCTCACTCAGGCCCTGAGTTCATGGCCCAGGACTGACAAAAAAGAAACAAATATATATATATATATATATATATATATATATACTTATATATATATTTATATATATATATATATATGTTTTTCAAGCTCACTAGTCATTGCTTAAAACTTTTAATTGTAGGGTGGGGAGCATGGCCTAGTAGTAGAGTGCTTGTCTGGGTTCGATTCCTTGGTAATATATACACAAATAAAAAGCCAGAAATGGTGCTGTGGCTCAAGTGATAGAATACTGGCCTTGAGAAAGCCCAAGGACAGTACCTGGGCTAGGTGTTCAAACTCTAAGACTGACATGAGAAAAAAAAATAAAAAAAACTTTTAATTGTATAAATGTAGGTTTAGGAAGATATAATTGAGTGTATTATAGGATATTCATAAATGCATCCAATTTTCTGAGATCAAGTAATTCTTTCAAATGATTTAAGAACTTTAAAGTTAAATTAATGCAAGAGTCTATAGGAAATCTTATTGTGAATGAATTCAGATATCTGCACTGAATTCTATTATTTATCACATTTGATCAATTCTAATGTACCACTGAGAATAAAAAAAAAAAATTGAAATCACTGGTCCTGACTCAGGTCCTTCCTCATCTATTTATTTCTTTTTTCTTTTTTTGTCTTTTTTTTTTTTTTTTTTTGTCAGTCATGGTGCTTGAACTCAGGGCCTAGGCACTGTCCCTAAGCTCTTCACCTCAAGGGTAGCACTCTAACACTGTGCCACAGAGCCTTTTCCAGTTTTCTTGTGGTTAACTGGAGACAAGAGTTTCATGGACTTTCATGACAATGCTTGTCTTTAAACCTTGTTGCTCAGATGGCAGCCTCCCTGAGAAGCTAGGATTATACCAGCAGGGCCTAGCTTCCTCACCTTTTTCTGAGTCTTTGGTTCTTACTTGTAAAAAGAATTTTCAAAAATGTTTGTGCCAAAATGAACCTTAGATAAAATTGTGTGTGTGTGTGTGTGTGTGTGTGTGTGTGTGTGGACTGAGAGTGTAGATCAGAGTTAGCACATGTGCTTAGCACCCATGAGGCCTTAGTTTCAATCCGTGGCACCAAGAAAACAATACGCAATATATAATAAAGACTTGGGTTTCATATTACACTGGTCTCCTTATTAATTCTTGGTTTATCTTTTGGTGTGGCTTTATTCTGATAGTCCTAAAAGGAGAGTATGGATATGTAACAATGGATTCTATCTCAGAACTTAAATAGCACTTAATTCTTAATATTTAAGAGAATGATACTAAGATACTTGAAGGCAAATTCCTTCTTAGAGTCAGTAAGTAATTAGTAAATAGAGACAGAAGTACATCCTAAATTGTTTACCACTTAAGAAAATGATATTTCTACCACATTTGAAGGTTTGTGTTCCACCAAAATTGGTACTGAAATGTAATTACTAATGTAACAAGGGGGTGTTTTAGAACATGACTAGCCCATAAGTTCTTAAACACTGTGAAAGGATTAGCAGGAATTAATTAGATTCCTTTATGCTTGTTCATCAAATATTGCTTTTGAAAAAAAAATGGTAAAAGTTAACTAGTAATTTGATCAATTTTAAGAGTGAGGTGACCCTAGAAATTTACTCTGAATCTCTAATGTGAGATCAACATTAAATCAGGTTATTGAGATAGATGTATTTTGAGAACTTTTGGAATATTTGTTTATTCATTCATTCATTTAAAATGGTTTATGGAGGAGATGAGACTAAAACTGAATTGTTAAACCCAGTGTGGTTCACACTTGTAATCTTAGCTACTCTGGAGGTTGAGAATTGAGGATCATGGGTCAAAGTCAACCTGAACAGGAAAACCCATGAAACTCTTTTGCCCAATTAGCCATCAAAAAAGAAGGCAGAAATGCTCAAATCACAGAGCTCTATCCTTGAGAACAGAAGCTCTAAACGCTGGGACAGTGTCTGGATTCTAATCCAAGCCTTAGGATTTGTACACACACACACACACACACACACACACACACACACACACACACACAAGGTGAATTACTACATCAGCACTGTGTGTTATAATCAATGATATGAAATAGGAATTATATTTGTGGGAAGATCAATGTGAGAATTTCAATGCCAGTTATACTTGAAAGGAGGTTAGATATGTAAAATGAAGTCGAATTGTGGAAGAGATTTCTTATTGATGACTGACAAGGACAATTATAGATTTTAGAATATGGGATTAAGTTGTGGTGTTTTTTTTTTCAGATGTGGGTCTCTTCTCAGCCTGCTGATTTTTATTATGCTTTTTGCGAATGCTCAAACAAAAAGGTATTTCTGATAAGTCTGAGTGCTGTTGCAATCAACCAGTGCCTGAATTATCAAACTTGTCATTTTCTCTCTAGGCAAGGTGATTTAAAGGGCGAAAGCTCACGTTGTAATTGATTTTATTTTAATTCTTCTCTGTGTAAAGTATGGCTCTCATATTTTAAGAAGTATTCCTGTTGACAGTAATAAACACTAATGCTCTCAGTTTCAGCAGCAGGCTTGCTTTACTGTGGTACTGACAATGAGGGAAGAGCTGGCATATTCACCTAACTCTCTGGTGCTTTTTAGTTGTGACATTTCTTCAGGTTTACAAAGTTCTTTCCCCCCACTCAAGTACATGATGCATTAATATTAATTATTAATCTTGCCTTACTGTTGAAGTCATATTCAAGACATTTGTCCATACCAAAGTTAAAAAGGTTTTTTCTTACTTTTTTTATATAGAAAGTCTTGCATTTAAAACTTTAATTCAGCCTGGTATGGTGGCTCACATCTTAATCCTAGCTACTCAGGAGGCTGAGATCTGAGGATCAAGGTTCAAGGCCATACTAGGCACAAAAGGACCTGAGACTCTTATCTCCAATTAACCTCTAGAAAATGGGAAGTGGAGCTTCACTCAAGGGTAGGGTGGAAGCCTTAAGCTGAAGAGCTCTGGGACAGCACCCAGGCCCCAAGGGTAGGGTGCTAACCTTGAGCTGAAGAGTTCAGGGAAAGTGCTCAGACTCAGGGGTAAGTAGCCTAGAGCTGTCTAAGAGCTCAAGGACATACCCCAGGCCAAGTTCAAGCCCCATGACCCACACAAAAATAAATAAATAAATAACTTTAATTCATTTCAAGTTGATTTTTAATATACGATGTGCTATATGAACCAAGCTTTCTTCTTCTGATGTGGATACATAACACTGCAGCACTATTATTAAATAAATGATTTTTTTTTTTGCCAGTCCTGGGCTTGAGCTCAGGGCCTGAGCACTGTCCTTGGATTTCTCAAGGCTAGAGCTCTACCCCTTGAGCCTCAGCACCACTTCTGGCTTTTTTCTATGTATGTGGTACCAAGGAATCAAACCCCGGTCTTCGTGCATGCTAGGCAAGCACTTTAACCACTAGGCCAAACTCCCAGCCTAAATAAATGATTATTTCTCCAGTATATTTTCTTTTTTATTGTAGATAAACTGAATGCAAATTGTATGGGTTTATTTCTAGACTCTTCAGTTCCATTGGTCTTATTCATTGTTGTAATACTTTGTACTACAATGTTGCTTGCATACTTTTAGTATATATTTGAAGTCAGATATCATGAATCCTCCAGATTTATGATTTTTGTTTGTTCATTTGTTGAAATGTTGAAGGAAATATTATTGAATAAGTACATTACTTATAGGTAAGGGAAGGAGCAAAACAAGATGATTGGGCAGGGTTGGGGGAGGAAACAGGGACAGAAACATGAGAAGGGGTATGAATATCCAAGAAGTAATATATCCACTATGTGATTAATGTAACCTTAACCCTCTGTACAGTACCCCAACAATAAAACACAATTTTTTAAAAAGTAAACAGAAAAAAAAAGAACATTACTTGGTTGGTATAGAGAGGTTATAACATTATTAATTCTTCCAGTCCAAACAAATGACAATATCTTTCTATTTGTGTGTGATTCAATTCTTTGATTAAAGTTTTGTAGTTCAAAAAAATTTAACTGAAGAGGATCTTTCTACTCTAATTGCATTTTAATAAATAATTGCATTCTAATAGATGTGAATTTGAACTGATTTTCATTTTAATAGCTCACTGTATTAAAAACATTACTGCCTGGTGCTGGTGGCTCATGCCTATAAACCTAGCTACTCAGGAGGCTGAAATCTGAGGATCAAGGTTCAAAGCCAGCCTGGGCACAAAAATCCGTGATCTCCAATTAACCACCAGTAAACTGGAAGTGATGCTATGCCTCAAGTGGTAGGGCGATAGCCTTGAGTTGAATAACTCAGGAATGGTGCCCAGGCCCAGAGTTCAAGTTCCATGACTGGCGAAAAAAAAAAAATTACTGACTTATCTACATATAATATCTTGTAGCATTACTGAATTTATTAATTCTGTCTTTTGACTAAGTTCTTAGGCTTTTCTCCATATAGAGACAGAATGATGTCACATAGAAAGTCAATTTTATTTCCTTCCTAAATTAAATACACCACATTTTAGTTTTTCTTGCCTAATTATCTGGCTAAAATTTACTGCATAATGTTGGATAGAAATGCTAAATATGAGCAGTCTTGTCCTATCCTGATCCTAGAGGAAACTAACATCTTTTTGTGTTTATAACTGTGAACTTGCCTAATATGTTGGAGTTTTATTATAACTACATATTGAATTCTGTCAAATGCTTTTGTTGTACCTTCAGAAATAATTATGTTGTGTTATTCATTGTGTTAATGAGGTATAACATGTTTATTAATGTGTGTATGTTGAACTATCCTTGCATTCTCAAGATAAATCCAACTTCAAAATGGGGTATGATCCTCTGAGGATGCTATCACATTTGATTTACTACTGTTTTACTCAAGTTTTTATGTATTTTCACATAATTTACTATGTCTCGGATTTTTTTGTCATATCCCTGCCTTCCTTGATTTAAAGGTAATGCTCATCTTTGAAGTTGGCTGATAATTTAAACTTTGTTTCTAATTTACTCCTTTCTATAAAATAGTGAGTAAATTCTATTTTATTGTGTGTAGTTCCAGTTATATGAAGAACTAAGAAGCATATTTTCACATGCACAAGTTACTGATGGATTAAACATCATCTCTGTCTAAAAGCTGAGTTTTGAGTTTTGTCCTCACACACATGATTCTGTTGTCTTTGTTTTCTGTCCTGTTGCTTTTCTTACCAGGATCAATGGACATTGTTCATTCTGAGATTTGGAACACAGAGATTTCTCATTTGAATCCTGGCTATTCTAGTTATTAACTCTATGTCTTTGTCTAAGTCATTTCTTTACAGCTCTGTTTCTTCATCTGACAGCAAATTTAGTTGCATTGCCTACTTCACAGGACTTTTTTTTTTCCTGCCAATTCAGTGAAATGAAAAACTGACTGATGTATGTCAAGGAAATACTATATGAAAGGAAAGATTCTTTTGTTATAAAGAATAAATTGAAAGAAACCTCTGGTCTTTTCCAAGAGGGTGTAGATACACACACAGGAAAGGAGAGACATGTCACTAGTTCACTTGTCCCCTTATTGGAGTGAGTGAAAACTAATAGCATCTTTTTTTTTTTTTTTTGGTTGGTCATGGGGCTTGAACTCTGGACCTGGACACTGTCTCTGAGCTTTCCAGCTCAAGACTATGCTCTACCACTTGAGCCACAACTCCAATTACGTTTCTGGTTGTTTAAGAATCTCATGGATTTTAGTACCTGGGCTGGCTTTGAACCTCAATCCTCAGATCTCAGCCTCCTGAGTAGCTAGGATTACAGGTATGAGCCACTGATACCCATCTGAGCATCTTAGTTTTAGAAGTGTCCTCTCCTCACCTCTAACCTTACTTACATCTTTTTTTTTTTTTTTCTCCCAATCCTGGGGCTTAAACTCAGGGACTAGGGACTGTCCCTGACCTTTGTACTCAAGGCTAGTGCTCTCAAAATTGAATCACAATGCCACTTCTGGAGTTTTCTGAGTAGTTTACTGGAGATAAGAGTCTCACAGACTTTTCTGCCAGAGATGGCTTCAAAACATGATCCTTAGATCTCAGCCTCCTGGGTATCTAGAATTTTAGCCACTGATCTCAAACTCATTCCCAGTACATACTTGAAATAAGGAAAGAGTAGAGCAATGTCATGATAAGGCTTCTAACCTTCCTGTTTCAAGTATATGAAAGAACAAAAATATCCTTCTGTATCTCCAAGGTAAGCACATATAATTATACCTATTATATTGATTAGAAACTAAAACCAAGTAAAATCATTTAACAAGATAAAGTTAATGGATTATAATATTGGAATAAAAAGCATAGCTGCTGAGATTTCTTGCATTTTGTCCTAGGAGCAAAACCTTTTGCATGTCCAAGAAGTGAGTAAAAAAATAATAAATGTGCCTTTGCCACAAATTACAAACCTTGACGTCTCACAAATCTTGAAAAATCCACATATACATAGAAATGACACCATCAGGTTCCAGGGGAGCCTATTTCAAGATAAGTCTTTATTTTGTTTATTCCCTTGTACATAGATCTAAATAGAATCACAAAAATATGCAATATCACTTGGAGAAGGGAAGCAATTTATAAATAATGGATGGCCAATCAAAATGAGACTAGGTTTTTTAACACTTGATATGGAAAAGTTAGACTGATTTTGGAACACTTAATATAGTGTTTCAAATTAAGTTTTGTAGGTTGATTTATATCTCAAAATAGAATACTCAGTCCACTGCACAAATGAACTGTCCTTTTGGTTTGTATTAAGTACCCTGATACTTTTCCTAGCATGTTACGAAATGATATTGCAACTATCTTATCTGACATTCTGGTCAGAAACTTAATTTTCTGGGATATGAAATCTTTGTTTGCTTGGAGAAATCATTTCATTAATCCATTCAGCTCTTAAAATGCATACCTAACCCACCAAGGACTAGCTAAAACATTTGTACATGATTTTCTCAAAATTGTCTATCGTTATGAATAGTTGCTCTTATGTATTTTGTGAGAATAGAAGATATATTTTCAACTCACCACTTTTCCTCTCCATGAGTTTATTTGAGATGGAATGAATGGGTATAATTGATTCTGCATCATTTAACTACTTATTTTATTTTATTTTTTTCGAGTTCAGGGCCTGAGCACTGTCCTTGGACTTTCTCAAGGCTAGAGCTCTACCACTTGAGCCTCAGCACCACTTTCAGCTTTTTTCTATGTATGTGGTACCAAAAAGTTGAACCTGGGTCTTCCTGAACGCTAGGCAAGCACTCTACCACTAGGTCAAACTCCTAGCCCCTCATTTAACTTTTCTATATAGGAAAATAAAGATAAGCTCTAACTACTAATTTCTACTATCTTATTCTGACATTGAAACCAAAGTGAAGGGCATTAGATATTAATTATTGTTTTTTTTTAATTCTCCATCCATAAGCTAGGCTATCAAAATACACAGGAAATCCAAGAATAATCATGATGTGGTTTTCAAAACAATTATACAATAACTAACTTATACCTTTAAAAAAAAGTTAGTTTGGGGGAAGCTCAATTGCCACTTTTGACCATGGCGAAAAAGAGAATCTTCTGTGGACTTAAAACCTAGTTCTACTACTTAAAAATAGTATGACTTCCTGTAATCTACACCCAAATGAGGGAAGCATTGAGCCTATGTTCCTTTGAGTCTGGCTTACTTCACTTAATATGATTTATTCTAACTCTTTCCATTTCCTTACAAATGGGGCAATGCCATTCTTCCTGACAGCAGCATAGAATTCCCTTGTGTATGAATACCACATCTTGTTGATCCACTCATCAGCTGAGGGACATCTAGGTTGGTTCCATATCTTTGCTATGGTAAATAGTGCTGCAGTGAACATCATTGTGCTAGTGGCTTTAGTATGTCCTTGTTTCTGGATGATTGGGTAAATGCCAAGTAGTGGAATTGCTGGGTCATAGGGAAGCTCTATGTTTAATCTTTTGAGGAACTGCCATACTGCTTTCCATAGTGGTTAAATGAGTTTGCACCCCCACCAACAGTGTAGTAGTGATTTCTCCTGGCCACATCCCCTCCAGCATCTGTTGTTATTAGTTTTCTTGATCCTGGCCATTCTAACTGGAGTGAGGTGGAATCTTAGAGTTGTTTTGATTTGCATTTCTTATATGGCCAGAGATGTCGAGCATTTCTTCATGTGTCTATAGGCCATTTTTGTTTTTTCTTCAGAGAAGACTCTCTTTAAGTCTTTGGCCCATCTTTTAATGGGATGGTTGTTACTTTGGAGATTAGTTTTGGAGTGATTCAATTTTTTGAGCTATTGATGTATTTTAGATATGAGTCCTTTGCCCATTGTATGGTTGGTGAAGATCTTCTCCCTCTCTGTAGGCTTTCTAGTTAATTTGCTAGCTATGTCCTTTGCCATACAGAAGCTATGTAGTTTAACGCATTCCCACTTATCCAGACTTCCTCTGATTTGTTGTGCTTCTTGGTCCTTATTAAGAAAGTTTCTACCTGTGCCAAGGAGACCTAGTGAATCTCCTTTTCTTTCTTGTAAAGTTTTCAGTGGACCTGCTTTTACCTCAAGGTCTTTGATCGATTTGAGTTAATTCTAGTGCAGGGTGACAAAGAAGGATCCAACTTTAGTTTTCTGCAGGTACTTAACCAGTTCTGCCAGCACCACTTGTTGAAGAGGCTGTCTTTCTTCCATTCTATTTTTTTGGCTCCCTTATCAAGATTTGGTGGCCATAGGTTTGTGGCTTAATATCTGGGTCTTCAGTTCTATTCCATTGGTCTTCAGGCCTGTTCTTGTGCCAGTACCAAGCTGTTTTGGTTACTATAGCTCTGTAGTAGAGTCTAAAGTTTGGTATTGAAATTCCTCTTGCACTGTTCTTTCTGCTAAGAATTGTTTTTGCTATACGGGGTCTTTCATTATTCCATATGAAATTTTGGATTGCGTCTTCTATTTCTTTAAAAAATGACATTGGTATATTGATGGGTATTGTGTTGAATTTGTAGATAGCCCTTGGCAAGATTGTCATTTTCACGATATTGATTCTTCCAATCCAGGAGCATGGGAGGTTTTTCCATTTCCTCAGTTCTGCTTTAATTTCCTTTTTCAGGGTTTTAAAGTTTTCATCAAAAAGGTCCTTTACATTCTTAGTTAAATTAGTTCCTAGGTATTTTAATTTCTTTGAGGTTATTGCAAAAGGAGTTGCTTTCCTGATTGTTGCCTCATTCCTCTCATTGTTGGCATATAGGAAGGCAGTTGATTTTTGAGGGTTAATTTTATACCCGGCTACCTTGCCAAAGTTTGAATCAGCTCAAGCAGCTTGTGAATGGAGTCTATAGGGTCCTTTAAATATAGAATCATGTCATCTGCAAAGAGAGAAAGTTTCACTTTCTCTTTCCCTATTTGGATCCCCTTTATGCTTGCTTCTTGCCTTATTGCTCTGCCTAGGAATTCTAACACTATGTTAAAGAGGAGTGGAGAGAGTGAGCATCCTTTTCTCGTTCCTGATTTTAAAGGAAATGGCTTTAGTATAATGCTAGCTCTGGGTTTGTCATACACAGCCTTTACTATACTGAGGAATATTCCATGGATTCCTAGTTTCTCCAGAGCTTTTAGCATAAAGGGGTGTTGGATCTTGTCAAGTGACTTTTCTGCATCTATTGAGACAATCATGTGATTCTTGTCCTTGCTCCTGTGGATGTGTTGAATTATATTAATTGATTTGCATATGTTGAACCAGCTTTGCATCCCTGTGATGAATCCCATTTGGTCATAATGTACAATTTTTTTTGATGAATTGCTGAAGACAGTTGGCCAGTATTTTGTTGAGAAGTTTTGTATCAGTACTCATCAAAGAAATGGGTCTATAGTTCTCTTTCTTTGAAGAAACTCTGCCTGATTTTGGGGTGAGTGTTATAGTGTCTTTGTAGAATGAGTTTGGCAAAGAACCTTCAATTTCATTGAAGAGCTGGAGGAGTATTGGTGTGAGCTCTGTTTTGAAGACCTTAAAGAATTCAGCTGTGAATCCATCTGGCCCTGGGCTTTTCTTGGATGGAAGGTTTCTTATTGCCATTTCTATTTCAGTGCTTGAAATAGGTCTGTTCAGTTGGATTAGGTCTTCTTGGTTCAGTGTGGGTATGTTAATATTGGCTAGAAATACATCCATTTCTTCTAGATTCTCAAATTTGTTGGCATAAAGGTTTGAAAAGTATTCCCTCATGATGCTTTGGATCTTGGTAATTTCTGTCGTGATATTACCCTTCTCATCTGTGATTTTGTTTATTTGGGTGTGTTTCCTTGTTTTTTTGGTAAGATTTGCTAAGGGTCTGTCAATTTTGTTAAATTTTTCAAAGAACCAATTCCTTGTTTTGTTGATTCTTTCTATATTTTTTTTGGACTCCAATTCATTTAATTCTGCTTTGATTTTAATAATTTTCTTCCTTGGAAGTTTGGCCTAGTGGTAGCGTGCTTGCCTAGCATGCACGAAGACCTGGGTTCGATTCCTTGGTATCACATACATAGAAAAAAGCTGGAAATTGTGCTGAGGCTCAAGTGGTAGAGCTCTAGCCTTGAGAAAGTCCAAAGACAGTGTTCAGGCTCTGAGCTCGAGCCCAGAACTGGCAAAAAAAAAAAATTGCTTCCTTCTACTGAGATTGGAGTTGGTTAGTTGCTCTTTTTCTAAGAGCTTAAAGTGCGACATTAAATTGTTGGTTTGCGATTTTTCCAATTTGTTAATGTAGGCTCTCGAGTAGAGCTATAAATTTTCCTCTGAGTATTACCTTTGCTATGTCCAAAAGAGCTTGTTTTTTCTAGTAGTTCTTTTTTTTTTTTTTTTGCCAGTCCTGGGCTTGAGCTCAGGGCCTGAGCACTGTCCTTGGACTTTCTCAAGGCTAGAGCTCTACCACTTAAGCCTCAGCACCATTTCTGGCTTTTATCTATGTACGTGGTACCGAGGAATCGAACCTGGGTCTTCATGCATGCTAGGCAAGCACTTTAACCACTAGGCCAAACTCCCGGCCTCTAGTATTTCTTTTAAAGAAAATATCATATTAATTATTACCACCTAATAAGGACACGGCTTTATATTTATATGTCAAATAACATTTTTTCAGTTCTAATAACTATTTTTTCTAAGTTTTCAAGGTCTCTTCAGTATGCTTTCCACATCCCACACACCATCATCCAAGCATCTTTACAGCATCCCAACTGGAGCTGAAAATCACCAGCTAGCAGGAAGCTGCTATTCTGCAAAACACAATAGACCCAGTCTGGCTGGCTGCATATTTAGTTAACTGATTTATGTGGGTCTTTGACTTTGGGCCACCAGCCTAAAACTGGTAATACATAGAAGGTTCTATCCAACTTTTTATTTTTTTATTTTAAAGCTATGGTTTTCTAGATTTACAAAAACTTTACCAAATTACCTACTGTTACAGATTAATTAATAATTAAGTCAGGGAGCAAACCAGACTGCATGAAGGCTAGAGTCCAGAGTTTGTGAATCTAGTTACATGTGACTTCTGTGTCTCTGTCTCAGGAACGAGTACCTCACAATCACCTGAGGACATAATAGAAACAAGATTTAGATAAAGAACAAGCTGGGGCATGTGGTTGCTGGCAGTAGTAAATCTTGAGTTGTAGTTACACTACCACCATTTATTTGCTTTAGGTATGACATAAAACCCATGACTAAGTGCAACTTCAAATCAAGTAAAAGTGATACTTTTATAATATGTATGTTCTAAAATAAAATAAAAAAATCTAGGATCACATGAATATAGGTGCTTCCTAGTTACACACAACCAGGAGAATTCTCACAGGCTTGTTCAGATTCAGCAGTGCCAGTTTTGAGAACTGACCTTGGTAGAAGTAAGGTTAGTGATAGGATGGAAGTACATTAGCATACAGCTATGGGTTTTGTTTTCATTTGTGGTTTTTTCAGTCCTGGAAATTGAACTCTGGGCCTTTGCGCTGGCCCTGGGATTCTTTTCCTCACAGCAAGTGCTCTAAACACTTGATCCACAGTGCCCCTTCCAGCTTTTATGAGTACTTATTGGAGATAAGAGTTTCACAGTTTCCTGCAGGGGCTGACTTTGAACTGTGATCCTCAGATCTCAGCCTCTGAGTAGCTAGGATTATAGACATGAGCCACCAGCGCCTAGCTGGCTATGTATTTTTGAGCATCCTGTGGGCATTTTTCTAGATAAAGGAAGAGATCTGGACTACAGTGTTAACTTCACCTTTCTGTATGCTCATAGAGCATGTTGCATCACTCAACTGCCTTTCAGCCACTCGTGGTTACATATGGAAATCTGCAAGGACAAAACACTAACAAGATCAGGAATTCTGGCTTGTTATTTTGAGGTAGCCTATCCCTGTATAGCCAAGACTGAAACCCAATTGATGCTCCTCCTGCCTCCATCTCCTAAGAGCCACACTCGGCTCATTACTTTCTTATCTTTCAAGTAGCATGGAGAGATAGAATACAGAATGCCTGATTAAATATGAATTTCAGATAATAGTAAATCACTTTCAAATATAAGTATGTCCAGGTGGTATTTTAGAATGAATTGTTCTGATATCTGATTCACTGTTAAATTTAAATTTCAGTTTGCCTGTCTTTTACAGGTACATGGTTTGCTTAATTTTACTTTGTTTCAATGGTTCATATTACATAATACTAACTACTCAGGAAGCTAAGATCTGAGGATCCTCATTCTCTGCCAGTCCTGGCAGAAATACATGAGATTTTATCTCCAATTAACTAGGGGGAAAAAAGCCTGAAGTGGAGGTGTGGTTGAAATGACACAGCATCAAACTTGAGTGAAAAAAAAAGAAAAAAAATTCAGCAAGTGGCTGATATGCTGAATATAAGCCCCAATACTGGCAACAGAAATCAAAAACAAAACAAAACAAAGCATTTGTCTTATTAAATCTGGTAAGACTACATAGAGACAAATGGTAAACATAGCTTTGCAAATATGTCAGAGAAGAGAATCTCCAGTAGGACCATTTAATTATTGGTAAATACTGTATACAGTTCTACTTGGTGACTTAGCGTCATAGCTCTACTAACTTTTGATATAAACAACTCTAGTTCAATCTTAACACTGTTTTTTTATAAGATCAAAGGCCTTCCAAAACTATTTACCTTTTACAAAAATAAACCCTTGAATGCACAATTAACTTGTGGTTGTAGATCTACAAAGAGAATGTAAGGAGTGAAGAATGGGCTTCTACTTATGTGCTGCATGCTATTTCTCACTCATGCATTCTCTTTCGTGTTTTGAAATTGGATCATTCTTTTTCCAACATGACTAGCACAGGTTCAAAAAGAAGAGAAAATAACGGAAATTGGAGTGTTATTGGCTGCAGGTGAACAGCATTCATTTTCGCAGTGTCACCCCATTTTCTTATGCCTTGCAATCTTCTAAGTGCTAATTAAGACAAAGGGCAAAATTATATCCTTGAGCAAACAGTCTAGTACCCTTTTCCAGTCTGGGATGTGACAGACACCACACTTGAAGGATGCATGTGTGTTTTCTTTTTTTGTAGTCTTTCTATAGCATAATAGACTAATCAAGTACAAGTTGAACAGACTGAGAGGAAAGAATTATTTCACACTCCTGCTGATATTGCTGGAAGTGTAGAGTGCTTCTTTTCATTTGTATCCTTTAGACTAGCACACAAGAATTAGGATTCACAATGCCATCTGTCTGTTGAGAATACAGTTTAATTCATTAGGTATACACATACACATACATGCATATAGCTTAATTTGCTGTTTTTTTTTCTTTTGGGTTGTTGCTCTCTGTTGTACTAAAATGAAGACATTAAGCAGCAGGGGAAAAAAATCTAAAATCTAATTTTCTGTTCAAGTCAAAGAAATGTGCTACTTTCATATGTTTTGCAAAGTCTCCACTAACCAAAAAGTACTACAGGATATGTGACAGAAAAAAATAATATATTGAAGTGGCAAACAGATCAGCTTGTCCTTACTGTAATGAAATAGATGGTCTACTTATAAAGAAAACAGGTGTATTTAATGGATATTCACTGAAGTCCGAACAGCACAGCAGACTTTGAGATAAGGACAGTTTCTTGGTTACTGCTTCGTAGTGTGGATAATGATGGGAGAGAGTGGAAACAAGCAAGTGATTTGATCCAGAACAAGGAATGGAGGAAAGAAGGAAAAGGAGTTCTTGGTTCTTTCATTATAGCCCCATCTCAACAACTTAAGGGGTCCTAAGAGAATTATCTCATATGTCAGTGATCTAAGACTTCTTAGGAAGTAGGATCTTAGTAAAATCTTCTTAAGGATTACACCAGCTCCCAATGGTGCCACCTTTGGGACAAGCCATTAACTGCAGTGGACCGGGAGGGATGCTCAGATCACTCCCAGTTACAGCAGAGCCAAATCCTGGACAGTAGATACAGCTAACCCATGCCAACTGTTGTTGTCAAGGGGTATGGATTTCTCGAACAAATAACCTTTGACTTGATCATGTAAGACCATTGTACCCTAAATCAAAACAAGAAAATTAAATTAACTGAGGACAGTCTGTAATAGAACAATCTGTGAGAGTCTTATATCATGTCTTTGTACCATGCTCTAGAGTTTATCTCATATTTCAAGGAATAAATGTTTTCTTCCAGATGTAGTTTCTATGAGAATTTTTTTTCAGCTCAAAGTTCACAAAAGTACAGTTTTGTACAGGACATGTTGGCTCAAGACCATAATCCTACCTACTTAGAAGCTAGTCCAGACATGAGAGTGTGTGAAACTTCATCACAGCCAAAACCTAGGCACAGGGTGTGCATCTGGTTTACTGTAACACAGTAAAACACAAAAAGGACTGCAAGAAAATATCAGTGTGAAATGGTCTGAAGGCATGACTCAAGTAGTAGAGTGCATACATGAAGGATTGAGATCAATCTGTAACATAGCCTTCACACAAAAAAGTATTCTTTGAGGCTTTTATATTTACATTTGAAATTTACATTTATGATATTGATTCTATTTATTTGTATAACTCAAGATGTTACTTACCTTCTGCATATTCTATAAATGTAAGACCTTATATCCCCTTCCTGAAAATAGTGGTCTTAGTGGTCTTTTCGAGAGTACATTGAAGCCATTTGAGTAGAATTACAGAGTCCTGTAATCAAGACTGAAGTATTGGGATCTTGTAGTTGTTTGAGACACAGTCTCCACATGGAATGCATGCTGGCCTGAATTCACAGTTTTCTGTATCATGCTACCGGATGCCAGAAAACACTAGAGGTTTTTGTCTACATCTCTGAAGCCTACCTTATTTCCAACATTATTAAAGAGAATTGCATTGCTACTTGACAGAATCCAGGATGAAGGTCTTTGAAGACAGAGCACCCATTCCAGACATGGAGTCACTAGAAGGCTCTAAAGAACAAAGGAGCACAAGACACACATGTGGCTTTTACAAGAGAGTAGTTGTACTCTCAGTGCTGCACTGGCAATGAGTCCTTTTAGATGAAAGCCAAAGTTTTGGAAGCTCATTTTACCAGCCCTACCAAAATAATGAAAAAGAAATTAGAACTCTTAAAATCAAGAAGGTACATAAATCAACACTTCTATAGGTTAAAGATTTGTCAGCCTAAATTTTTTTATTTCTTTCCAGTCCTCCTTTTCCATGAGTTTATCATTTGAATGAAAAGATTTTCCTTTAAATCTTGCCTTAGTTCAGACATGTACATTACCTTATTTAGAAGGTAGTGTTCATGTTTAATTCTCCAGCATTTTTCTTTCTCCTATAGTTAACTGCTATAGGAAGGTCCAGAAAGCAGTGTCTTCAATACATAATCTGTTCAGATAAAATTTTTGTGACATGTACCTATTTACTTCTTCTTTTTTACCTCCCTCTATTTTTTCGCTATGGCATTTGTCATAAATTAATCTAAAATGGCTAAGAGGCTGGCCAAACAGAGTGCAGAGGCACAGTAACCTCAGATATGAAAATCTCAAACAGGGACAACCACCGATGTCAAGCCTGACTTTCTCGTCATTCACAATTTTCATTCCCAGAGAGAGTAAAGAAAAGGTACAGAGATTTTTGCCTGCTGTAGCATATAGTTGGATTTCATAATGAAGCAGGCAGAAAAATAACAGATGGTAAATTGAATGTAAATATATGAAAATACCATTCTAGCTAAAAACAGAAGGCTGGCACTCTCGGGAGAATCAGACAAAAAGATGTTCCACTACCTCTCAGTCCCTCTCCAAGTGCAGAGTGGTGTGTCTGTAGCCTCTGAAGCCTTAAATACTCTCGCCTGTTTGCCCCCAAATTGTCATCCACACAAAGTTTCCTGGCTCTGATTTCAGTGAGATGAGGTTTACTTCTTCATGTTCTCTCTCTTTTTATCTCAGTCATCTCTTAGACTCTTTGAAAGCTTGTTCCTCCCTTATTTCTATGACTCTGAATCTCTCTTCTAGAATAATTCCAAACCCAGAGCTGAGATAGTTCCCAGCTTCCTCACTTTGATTTCTTTCTTTCTTTTTCTTGGCTTTCATTTCTTTAGAACTAAGTAATTCCCTCTACCCTCGCTTTACTCTTTGGCAAACTCGAAGACTGTTTTTTGCTCTATCAGATCTTTCTGTTTAGCTTTACTGAAATTTGTGTGTGATCGTGTACTGTTGTTTTCTGTGTGTTTTATTTTGCTAAGTTCAGAGAGCTCGATTAGTGAGTATATCATTTAGGATGGTAGACATGTAACTTTAATATTTAATAAAGGAAACTCTACATACTCTCTTTTAAAAAGAGATTCCTTAGGTAATACTATTCTCCTCCATTAAGGATCATCATACTTTTCCTATCAGCTTCCTGTAAGAAGCTCTGTGGCACTCTTTAAGAATGAAAGAAAAGGGTGAGGAGTTTGGCCTAGTGGTAGAGTGCTTGCCCAGCATGCACAAAGACCCGGGTTCAATTCCTTGGTATCACTTACATAGATAAAATCCAGAAGTGGTAATATGGCTGAAGTGGTAGAGCTCTACCCTTGAGGAAGACCAAAGAAAGAGCTCAGGCCCCGAGCCCAGGACTAGCAAAAAAAAAAAAAAAAAAAAAAAAAAAGAATGAAAAGGAAAAGAAAGACTTGATATGCAATGGCTGCCCATTTCTGTGGTGTAATGATTTTAATCTTCAGATATGACATTACTGAAATAGAAGAACAGAAAATCTGCAAACAGCTGGCCCTTGTAAGCTACTGTCAATGCCTGTATACTATGGCAAATCAATTAAGATACTAAGTGGTAAAGAAGCAAAAAAGTCTGCATGATCTATAAAATGAAGCTGGTAAAGTATGTAAGACCATGCAAAGAGAAACTTAAAAAAATATTTTAAAGAAAGAACAGATTTCTTCAAAGTCTCTGTGCTAATATGAGAAGATTCAGTACAGTTGATGTCAAGTCATACCAATCAATCTTAACTTCAGAATAATTTTAATCAAATTCGAAGAGAATTTTAAATCTCAATTCCAATTGGAACTGGTGGAAAAATAGGTGAGATTGTTTTAAAGGACAATGAGTTTGGGGGATTTGCACTACTATAAAACAAATCACCAGGAGGGTAGGTAACTTCAGTAATCCCAGAATTTAGCAAGCAGAAGAGTGCAGATATCCAGGTTGGTCTAGGCCACATAGTGAGATCCTGTTTCAATCTAAACAACAACAACACAAATAAGTAAGTAAAATACTAGATATTGGGTCAATACAAAGAAGTAAAACAATGCAACTAGATTACATATATATATATACACACACACACACACACACACACAAATAGAGGTATTTTGGAAACATGATACATACCAGATGTGGTATTACAAATTAGTGTGAAACAATGGAATTCTATGCTGCCATCAGAAAGCATGGCATCACCCCATTTGTAAGGAAATGGAAAGACTTAGAAAAAAAATCATATTAAGTGAAGTAAGCCAAACCCAAAGAAACATAGGCTCAACAGTTTTCCTCATTTGTAATAATTAGTACAAAACTTGGACTCTCCTAGCAAAGTATTATAATAGTTCAAAACCTAAGTATATAAGGTCATATAGGATGAGGCTAAATGAAAGGATCTCCAGGATATGGAAACAAGAGCTTTAGCTTGAGTAATTGTTGTTCTTAATGTACTACGTTATTTCTCTTCTCCTTTGCTGCCCTTTGATTAATTTCACATTGGTACAGTATCTGGCTTTGTTACCTGGTATATTGTATATATGTCTACTTGTTTATTTGAAATAAGAAAGGCAAAGGGGAAAACAAGATGATTGGGAGAGAGTGAAGGGAAGGAAATAGGGACAAAAACATGAAAAGGGTTATCAATGTGTGAGAAATAATGCACCTACTATCTAACAAATATAACTGTTACAATAAATTTTAAAAAAAGAAGAGAAATATTTAAACATCTCATCTCTACTGATGCTGTTCTAATGTCAGGTTACTTTTTGAATCACATGTCCCATGTCAAATAAGATGATTGGGAGGGGGTGGGGGAAAGGAAGTGGGGACAAAAATATGAGAAGAGGTTCAATGTGTAAGAAGTAATACACCTACGTAGTGAATGTAACTGTAACCCCTCTATACATTACCCCAACAATAAAAAAATAAAAATTAGTGTGAAAAAGATAGATTTTTGGTAAATAATTCTGAGAAAAATATATTTCCTCATGGAAGAAAGGAACAAATTAAATGTTTTGTAGAACAAAGTGTAATCCACAAATTTTAAAAAGTTGCAAAATACAACAGTGGGTTTTAATCTCAAATATACAGAAAGTGTTTAAAACCAAATTAACTATATTCATAAAGAAAAATTGTTAAAGGAACTTTTCATGTGAAAACTAAAGATGTGTTTAAGAATTTAAAAATGAAGTTTAAATTAATAAAGTGTCATATTTCCTATCAAAATGTGAAATCAGTTAAATACCATTTTTTTTTGTTTTTGAAAACAAAATCATCAATTCATTTTCCAGTGCTTTTTTTCTTCATATATGAAGGAGTGTGAGCATTTTCAATCATATTTTTGAATGGTGGGAATATAAACTGAAACCATTTTTTTTGGTTTTTGTCAGTGGGCCTGAGCACTGTCTTTGGGTTTTTTCAAGACTAGAGCTCTACCACTTGAGCCACAGCACCACTTCTGGCTTTTTTTCTATGTATGTGGTACCAAGGAATTGAACCAAGGTTTTCGTCCATGCTAGGCAAGTACTCTATCACTAGGTCAAACTCCCAGCCCTGAAACACCTTTTTGAGATTAAAATACAATCACAGAACATTTAAAATACATGGACTTTTTTGGCCCAGGAGGTTGGCCTAGTAGTAGAGGGCTTGCCTAGCATGCATGAAGACCCAAGTTCAATTCCTCGATACCACATACATAGAAAAGCCAGAATGGTGCTATAGCTCAAGTGGCAGGGCACTAACCTTGAGGAAAAAGCCCAAGGACAGTGCTCAGGCTGAGTTCAAGCCCCAGGACTAGAAAAAGAAAAAAGAAAAACAAATACACACACTTTTTTTTCTTCCAGTTGTGGGACTTGAACCCTGGCCCTGGGCACTGTCCCTGTGTTCTTCAGCTCAAGGGTAGCACTCTACCACTTGAGTCACAGGACCACTTCCAGCTTTTTTTTCTATGTATGTGGTACCAAGGAGTTGAACCCGGGTCTTTGTGCATGCAAGGCAAGCACTCTATCACTAGGCCAAACTCCCCCATTATGAAGTATTTTTTTCAAAAATAGTGTATGTATATTTAATTTCCTTAAAAAATTCCTAGAAGGAACATTCTCAAAAGATTGTTGCTGAGAGCTGTGCTTTTTACCTTATATTTTCCTGTGCTTTTTTCATTTTATAAACGTACTACACAGACACTAGAATAAACTATTTCCAAAATTATTGAGCCAAGCAAGAATATTTTTCATGCTCTTCCATACCATTTGACTGACACATACGTTAACCTTAATTTTTCTTTTATTTTGTTTCATTTTTCTTAAGAGTAAATACAGGAATGTTACGCATCAAGGAAAGCTGGCTAGTACATATCAAGTGACAATGCCACAGAACACATCCCTCCTCTGTAGCAATCCATGCAAGTCTCTCCCAGAGACTAGACTGTGTCTGCTTCCATAAGAGGCTCCCACTGACATAAGCATTCTTTTTCCCTAGAGCACTAGATATCCATCAGTTAGTATATACACTTGTTTAAATTTTCCCACTGTAATTACACTTTGAACTTTTTCTGAAACATACATTTAATTAAAGTTGCTTATTATGCCTTAGATTCCTAGTAGAAAATAAATCCCCTGAAAATAAGATCCATGCATTCTTCTCTTTGTATCTTTCAGAAACAATGAGCAAAATAATCTGTCTACTAAATACTGCAAGGGTTTCATAGATGTAATCTGACTATATTGGTTATTATTTTTATGGTTTGAAAATTCTTGATTTTTTAAATTCTATCTATATAGTATACACAAATAATTATGTTTAGCACAATTACATTGGTGGTATATGTATACAGGTTGATAATGAGAAATCTGGAATGTAAAAGACCTTCGTTCACATTGTTACTTGTATTATGGAAACCAAACATGTTCTTCTGTAAAATGTTCTTTGAGTCCTTTATTAGAATAGGATATGGGAATGGCTCAAACCAAATCTAAAATAGCACTTCCTTGGTTCTAATAAAATGATTATTTGCTGAGTAAAAGTGGATTTGATGTAGAAAGTGAACTGATAGCATTAACTACCAATTATCAAGCAGCTGCTGTGATAAACTCTGAGTGATATTCACTCTTCCAACTCCATTAAACATCTTCAAGTAGAGAGATGCTAAGTAAAATCTATCAGCTCTAAAACCCAATAAAGCTATTTCTTTGCAGATACATTAAAATCAGTTTAATAGGGATTTCACAACATAGTCAAAGTTGCTGGTTATATGTCTTGAAATTTTCATGAATCATAACATTTTTCAGCAGTAGAATTGTGATCAAAGGATTATATCCACTGCATTTGCCAAAAATAAAATGGTACATAAAAGTCCTCTGGAAAACCTCTCTTAAAATATCTTTATTGTGGTGTCTGGGGAAAGACTCTCCATTTAGCTAATATAGTGCCTGTAATTAGTTTGCCTTTCCTTGTAATGTTTAAAAATAGAACTATAATAATCACTTAACAATATGCATTCTTTCTTGCTTTTATTTTTTATTTGAATATCAACAAAATAACAACAGTACATTTTTAATACCTTTGATGAAAGCTTGGGGTACCACCCCATACCCAGACATGGAAAGCTATTCAATCAGTTAATTACATTGAAATTTCAGCCCTTTGTTCAGTAGTCACTTTCTGTCTATAACCATAGACCAGTAAGAAAACTTTTACAATGCAATGTGCAATTGCTATGCTATTCTCATCTCAGCCCAGGCAACATCAGCAAATTCCTCATATGTAAGCAATTACATTTTTTCACAATTCAGCTCCAAACTCCAAACTCCAATCTCACATCTTAGAATTCTACCTTTAGAAAAGTGGCCTCTTTTGACTAGTATGCACCGTGATTCTTCAGTAAAACTTCTAATTTGTTGTGCCCATCAGTCTGTAATGTGCCATTTTACCTCGTGTTGCCTTCAAATTAAATTGTAGCCATGGGATGTCGTATGGACAAACCTCTCAAGATTTCAGATTATTTGTAAAGACTGGAGAATTGGGAAAGCTAATCTGAGAAACTGAAGTGTTTTCTAAATATCTTTGAATTTCTTCATATATCTTCGATCTTTGTTATCAGATAGAAATCCTAGTATGATCCTTCCCTTTGAGAATTGAGAGGTTTGGAGGTTTATTAAGCCCATTTAGATACCTAGATTTATGGAACAATTCCCAGACCCCACAGAGTTAGAATGTCACATGTTTTCTTTCTTTTTCTTTTTAATGCATTGTATGGAACATAGAAAATGTGATGCTCTTTTCCCAGGTTCTTTTCTGTATCTGAATGTTTTTGGATGACAAGTCAGTGTCACCCAAACACTTGTCTCACTCAGGATTCTTGAGAACTCAAAGTACCAAGAAATACAATATATTTCAGTGCCATCTTATAACTTGAAAAAATAATGATAACATTACTTGAAGCTACAATGAAATGTCTTCCGTAACATGCATATATTTTAGCCATTTATTTTGTGCATTCTTAATAATTAGTTCAAGTTTACCATTTGATTGGACTTTTTATAATCATGGCTATCCTTTCTAACACTATTTTTTTTTTTTTTGCCAGTCCTAGGCTTGAGCTCAGGGCCTGAGCACTGTCCTTGGACTTTCTCAAGGCTAGAGCTCTACCACTTGAGCCTCAGCACCACTTCCAGCTTTTTTTTCTATGTATGTGGTGCCAAGGAATCGAACCCGGGTCTTCATGCATGCTAGGCAAGCACTTTAACCACTAGGCCAAACTCCCGGCCCCTCTAACACTAATTTTTGTGAACAAAATAAATGCAGTACAACCTGTGTGTAGAACACTGAAGTAGCATAGAGTTTTCTCCAAATTTATTTCTTTGATGTGCAAGAGCTCCTGGTTCTCTGTGGACGATCAGTGCCTCTGTGCTTATCTTTCTTAAAGTTCGCATTCTTAGTCTAGAAGCTAAAACACATGTTCTTATCTAATACATCATGATAAAATTTAGTACATACTTCTGTTTTCTTTCCTCAAAATGATAAATTAAAGAGCCTCACTATTTTTACCTTGAATATTGCTTCATTGTTTTCCATGCATTTAACTGGTTGAAGGCAGTTTATTTAATGACAAAACTCATGTTGGGCACATTTTCCAGGTAGGAAGGATGTTACTGTTTCGTTTTTCAGTCAAATGTGTTCTAGGATCTTCTGTCCAATTTAGGTGTCACTGGTAACAATCAACTTGTCAGATTTATATAGCAAGATAAAAATGGAACAGATAAGTATCCAGTCTGGGGCTACTTTTATTTATGAACTTTAAATGACAACTATTATCATTTCATATGGCCCATTATGTGTGGATGATGTCAAAGAGCAAAGGTTTCATCGTGAGTTTTCATGGGAATTTTTGTGTTTACTCTTACATCATATTTAATTTTAATCAGTGGAGATATCACTATGCTACAGATTTCACCAATGTCTAGAGAAACAAACTCTGAAGTTTTTGTAGTTGTTGTTTAAGCAGTAACTACCAACATAAATTAGCACCAGAACTCATAATTAGGTGCAAGTACAACCTGAAAGACTTTGCTTCAGGGTGCTGGTGGCCCAGGCAGGAAAACTGAGAGACTCTTAATTAACCAATTTGGTTAATTGGAAGTGGTGCTGTGGCTCTAGCCTTGAGTTGCAGAGCTCAGGAACAACACCCAGGCCCAGAGTTCAAGCCCCACAATTGACTTATAGAAACAAAACAAAGCAAAATGAACAAAAAAGACTTTGCGGGGCCGGGAGTTTGGCGTAGTGGTAGAGTGCTTGCCTAGCATGCACGAAGACCCGGGTTCAATTCCTTGGTACCACATACATAGAAAAAAGCTGGAAGTGGTGCTGAGGCTCAAGTGGCAGAGCTCTAGCCTTGAGAAAGTCCAAGGACAGTGCTCAGGCCCTGAGCTCAAGCCCAGGACTGGCAAAAAAAAAAAAAAAAAAAAAGACTTTGCTATTTGTTTCTAAATATAACAGTTTAATAGTACTTTACATTCTATAGGAAACTTATGTAAATAAACTCAAAGGATAAACTTAAGCTCTCTTCACAAATACAGGTGGATAAAAACATCATGTGTCTTCTTGATAACAATCAGGCTTTAATGTTAACAGGGAGGAAAGTAATGTACAAAGAAAATATCCGAAGTTACAGGGTTCCTCATGCTGAGAAACTTTGACCTTAAGAGAGGCCTGTAGGTTATGTAGGATGAATTTCAACGAAGATTGACAGATTCCAGCCTCTTCCATTGTCTCTCTCTTTGCTTCTTCTCTTATAAGCGGCTGCTTTGGTCACACAGCCATTGTGATCATCAAGATGTGTCACCTTTGTGGACCTAATTCATAGAGCTACTTGATTTCCAACTGAAACTTCCCAAGTCGTTTAGCCACAATAAACCTTTCCTCATTATAAGTTAACTGCTGACCAATACACTACATGCTTAGGTGTCACTGGTAACAATCAACTTGTCAGATTTATATAGCAAGATAAAAATGGAACAGATAAGTATCCAGTCTGGGGCTACTTTTATTTATGAACTTTAAATGACAACTATTATCATTTCATATGGCCCATTATGTGTGGATGATGTCAAAGAGCAAAGGTTTCATCGTGAGTTTTGAAATCTGCATGAGTCCCTCAGGTTCTTATTTTGTTGTGGGATCATAAAAAGGCTGATATTTTATATATGTATTTCTTATTGCTATATGTGTTCAATTGCCTAATGGCAAAATCAGCTAAGAAGAGTAAAAGTATGTATTGTTTTGACTAGCATCAACAACCAGATCAAACTCAGCATGTGTTTGTGAATTCAAAGCTGTCACAAGACACTTTCTTTTATATGTAAGAACTTGGAGAAGTAGAAATAAGCAACTTATTTATTTTATTCATTTTGAATCAGCATACATTACTGATATGCCGGGTCTCATGAGAATGCTTGCATACATGATTATAATATACTTTAAACAATTTCATGATGCTGTCTCTCCATATATAAAGACATATACATATATTATTTCAGAGGCAAAATATTAATACTATTTATAGTATAATTTGAACTAGAAATAAATTTAATAAATTGCATGTGAAACCTCATAGGGGAGAAGATAGTTTCACCTTAAATTCATAATTTATGCCTCTGTAACCAAAAAAACACATTAATAAGAGCAAGTACATACATGTATTTAATGATAGTTTTCTGTGCTAAGGAACTATTTTATATGCCAGGTTTGATAAAGAGAGAAACTGACAAGGAATAATTGAAGTAAAGGACTGAGATCTAGCTATAAGAAAGTGATTAAGAGAAATTTGTGGAAATAATGTAGATTCTTCCCCTGCATTTGTGCTTTAGAGATGTTCTATTGCTGCAGGCAAAAGAAAGCCTCTCTAGACTGAAAGCCTCAGTGGTAGAATGCATGCTTTGGTGTACACAAGGCACTAGACTTAATCCTCAGCAACTCTAGCTCCTATTCATACACACACACACAAAAAACATATTTCAGACAAATCAAAGGGATCATAGTCCACATAAAATAATACAGAATATGAAGTCGAAAGCCAAATTCCATTCCCCTTCCATTGAAACGTATAGACCCTTTTCATTCTCAGATATTCATATTGAAACCTGGTTGTCTTCAAATATGTAAAGTCATTTCCATCATTAAGTTCATATTTTTACATTATTTGTATGAATTAGAGTTAGGGGAAAGCTTAGCTTAATTGAATCTTGTTGAATTTATATATCAAAAATTTAAAGATTAAACTCCACTAGCACCCTGTCAGGAAAACTCCACACTGGCATTAGTAAGTAGAATGCAGGGCCAGGACTTTGGCCCAGTGTTAGAGTGCTTGCCTAGCATGCACAAAGACCTAGGTTCAAGTTCTCCATACCACATACATAGAAAAAAGCTGAAAGTGGTGCTGAGGCTCAAGTGATGGAGCTCTAGCCTTGAGAAAGTCCAAGGACAGTGCTCAGGCCCTGAGCTCAAGCCCAAGATTGGCAAAATAAATAAATAAATAAATAAATAAATAAATAAATAAATAAATAAATAAATAAATGTAAGTAGAATGCAATCTGACAGAGAAATCAGAAAATACGTTTTTGAACACTTTCAAGCTTTTAGCTCTTAATGTAACTCAAGAAATGAGCCACTACACGCCAGTACAGCTATGCCACCTACTTCCTGTGCCCAATCATTCTGAATAGTCCCTCCCTGAGTTATCCTGGTTCGTAAGGATATGAGATTCTCCCTAAGTTATCTACAATATTTCTGCTATTTGCATATTGTACATTGATTAATTCACTTGTTCACTAAAGTGTGCCAATACCACATCACCTTTCTGGTCATTAGTGTACAAGAGGGATCACTACTACACTCTTGGTGGGAGTGTAAATTCGTTCAACCACTAGGGAAAGCAGTATGGCAGTTCCTCAAGAGACTAAACATAGAGCTCCCCTATGACCCAGCAATTCCACTACTTGGCATTTACTCAATCATGCAGAAACAAGGATGTACTAAACCCACTAACACAACGATGTTCATTGAAACATTATTTACCATAGCAAAGATATAGAACCAACCCAGATGCCTCTCCGTAGATGATAAGATCAAACAGATGTGATACTTAAACACAAGGAAATTCTACACTGCCATCAGAAAGAATGACATCACCCCATTCATAAGAAAATGGAAAGGCTTGGAAAAAAAATAATATTAAGTGATGTAAGCCAGACCCAAAGGAACATAGGCTCAATGGTTTCCCTTATTTGTAATAATTAGTATAAAACTTGGACTCTCCTAGCAGAGGATTACAATAGCTCAAAACCTAGATGCATAATGACATATAGGATGAGGCTAAAATAAAGGATCTCCGGGATATGGAAACAAGAGCTTTATAATGTGTGATTATTATTCTTAATGTACTTAATGAACCAGCAGGGGGCAGTGTAATGTATGATGAGGCGCTTGTGCTCTGTAGCAGTGGGTGGGGCAGGAGAGTGAATCTTTCTAGACACTGTAAGGTACATTCTAATTTCTTGTGAGGAAAAACAGAAAAAAATGCTATAAAATAGTCTATCAAACTCAGGTTTTTTGCTTTCTTTTTTTAAAGCATTTAAGATTTCATAACGCAATTAAATGATCATGTGCCTAAATGTGCACCAAAATCCATGGCTCGGCTCAGCTAATTCATTAATTCATTATTAATGTCAACTTTATGGAACCACCACAAACATTTAAGAAGCCTCTGTTTTTAAAAACAGTTCATAGAAACAATCATGTCTGCTGCATTCAATTTTGTTGCATAATAATAATTTATATAAGATATTAGTGTTATGATTTTCACATTTTCATATAAACTATTTAAATCTGTATGGAAAATGTGTATGCAGCTTTATTTTATGGGAAATGTTTTCTATCCCTAAGTAATTCTAAGTCACTTAAGGTGACATGGTCTCACAGTAGACACTGGTAGCTCACATTGGAAAGCTAATCCCCAGGAGGTCTGAGGCTCCATGTACAAAGCCAACCCAAGGCAAAAAAAAAGTCCTGGAGACTCCAATCTCCAATGAATCAAAAAAAAAAAAAAAAAACAATAACAACAATAAGCCAGAAGTAAAGCTGTGGCTCAAGTAGTAGAGCACTAAGCTGGAGAGAAAAACTAAGGACAGCTCCCAGGCACTGCGTTCAAGCCCCAGTATCTGGCACACACCTGTATGAATGCTTGTGCATGCACATGCGTGTGCAAGCATGCATGCACATGCCCACACACACACACACACACACACAGATGTTATTTTATAAACCAAGTGCTTTTTGTTTTTATTAATATTTTTATTAATTTAATTATTTTCTTGTTTTTTCTTCACCAAAAATTTATAAGTACATCAACTTGACTTCTAAGAGAACATTTGCTCAAAATAGAGCTTTTCAGGTTGTCAGTCTCCAAGAGTTTTCCTGGCAACCCCATTTATAATCTCTGGCAGAACTTTAGTTTTAGAGGAGTATTTTATTTAAAGTTGTTTATAACTAGCTTCCAAAAATATTGAATGTCAATTGCACTGTACTTGGAAAAGAAGTTATTTGTCACTATAGATTTCTTATCAGATTTAGCTTGTTGCAGAAGAAAAGCCTTTTATTTTTATGTGAAAAATGACTTCTGATTTGATTTAGCAGCAAGCTTTAATTCAGGTTTTCTAGCTTCATTTTCTTTCTCTCTCCAGCCATATGAAAAGGAAAAATCCCAACAGTATAAAATGTGCCAGTTTGTCATCCCCAAAACTGTTCTGTAAAACATTAACAAACTAACACAACTTTTTATTTTTTAAGCATTTTCCACCATTTACTCTTGTTATCAAAAATAGTTCAACTCTTCTTGCAAAACAAAAACAAAATGGTACATACTGGACACATACATCACATTTTTCTTCCTATGGCTTTAGCCCACCCCCACCCCACCAAAAGAGACCAAAAGGAAAAAAGAAAAGAAAAAAGAAAAGAAAAAAAAACCCACGCACACGCACACACACAAAATAAAAGACAACAAAACAACTCTACCTGACCACATTCACACTACAAAGCAGAAGAAGGTGTCATCTGCTCTGTGTCCAAAGGATTCTTTCTTCACCATGTCTTGTACACGAGGTGAGTAACCATCATTGAACATGCTGTGTGCCAAATCAAAACGAAACTCCAACACCTGTCAGATCTGCAGACAATGGGAACTGGAATCTTCCCAGCAGTCTGTTCTTACAGTAAACACTGTCAAAGTAGCATCTCTTCTTTAAAATCAAGGTTGTCTCTACACCTAGTCAGTCCTTGTCTACTTGGGCTGTGCTCTTCAAACTGACCAGATTTCCCTTCAACAGAATGTTTGTTTTCCCCTTAAAAATTAAAGAAAACCAAGTACATTTAAACTGAAACAGTTTGTGCTTTACATGCAAAAGAGCATTCTAGAGAAAATCCTCCTAGCTTTAGACCTACCTAACTGCACAGGCTTCACAAAAAGGCATTTTTATTAGGCCTCGATAAAGAAGCCAGCATCATGAATAGCACCCTAAAAAAAAATTAAAATAATAAAAATTTTAATAAAGGAGCATATTCAAATAAAAGACTGGCAAAAAAAAAAGAGTCTCCAATGGCAATTAATGCATTCTAGGTATCTTTGGGGCATTATTCCAAAATAATTTTAAGTAAATCCCAATTCCTAAATAAAATCTTTAAACTTAAAAAATATATAGTCACATACTACTGTCTGAATTCAAATACCTTCCAAATAAATGCTCTTCACATCATTTATCCAATTAGAACATTGCTCAAAATGAAGGGTCTCAAAACTTTTCCCTAGAAATGAGTCAGACCTAGACGAGACAGGCAGTTCACTCAAGAGTTTTGTAGGAAAAAATGGCTAAGGATCTGTAGTCTGACAATCGGTTTGTTCACATTTTTCCAAAAGACAGATTTCTTAAACATTCTAATGAGGGGGAAATTTTCTTCCATAATACTGCTGATTTAAAAACTGCTACATACCAGTAGCTAATTTTCATGATCTTAGAAATGGTATTACGTCAGCACAAAAGTTGAACTGGGCACGTCAGCTTTTCAACAGAAGAAACGTCAGTGTGGCATGAGAGCCGCACTTGAGTCTCCGGAGTAAACTAGTGGCTACTTTTTCACAAAAACAGTCTCACAATCTTTATGGACTGACTCGATACCACTTCTTTTCATTTAATCATCAACTTTGATTATGCACAAAGCATGACCAGAAACAATGAGATTAATGTTATTCTCCTTGCCAAAGTTCATTCTGTATAAATCAGTTGCATCAGCATTTGTTCTCGAACTATGAGGTTCTGTAAAAACTAGAACATACAGTTGTAGGGTTACTCCTCCATTATCTGAAAACTATTTCCCCGACACTAACACATATAACTTATCAATGAAAACACTTGATACAAGTGATCTATATGCAGGAGCTCCGGCAAGTTAAACCAACAGAATCATAGCTGCCGTAAAACTGTAGCTATTTCCCTACCAGAGAGAGGTAGGTGTGAAGGAAGACCCACTGCTTTAACAGTCGAATCTCATGTCTATAGCTTCATCCAAACTTTTATCATCATGCGTACTGGCAGCTAGAAACGTCGTTACTGGGGACCCTGTGACATTAATTACACTGGTGCTGGTACTAGCGTTACGCACAGCAATGCTAGTCACATTAATGCCCAAAGTGAGCCTGGTCTGCTCCAAGGCCTTTTCTGGCACAGCAAAGGCCTCCAGCTTCTTCTCCCCATTGGCCATATAGGAGTTTTGGCAGCCTCGGCATATACAGTCTAAGCAGGCTTTCCTGTTGGAGTAGCAAGGGCAGCGCTGGCCGCGGCATGTGAGAACACTCGGGTTCTGAGTAGCACGTCCACACTTACAGCCTTTCTTCTCCTGGGGCTTTTTGTACACAGTCTTGGTAGGGCTTCCTGGCATAAAGTGGTGACTGGGAATCTTTTCCTTGACTGCTTTGTCTTTCTTTAGAATACCCGGCTTGGTTTTTGAGTACGACTTCTTGGATCCATATTCATGACTCTTCTTCATGCTTTTAGTAGATAAAAGTACAGTTTTGCTGATTTTGGGGGTGGTGCCACCATTAGGAACAGTTGCTATTGGTTAAAGAGAAATTTTACTCTCTCGTTTCACTGTCACCGGAGCAGATGCGCCAGTGTTGGGCCTCGGATAATGGTAGAAATGGGAAGTGGCTGAACTTTCTCACTGTCGCTTTCCGACCTGGACCGTTTTCTATTTAATTTTGCTACCTTCGGAGTTGCTGCTGTACACGATAACCCATGAAGTGTCGGACTGGTGGACATAAAAACATTATGGCTAAGAGACTGGGAAGAAAGCTGCAAAAAAGGTCCATTGGATACGGTGGCTTCCAAGCTTGGCTGTAAATTGGGACAACAGACCTCTGATAACACAACTTTTTAAAAATGAGTAATTAGGATGACTATTTTAAAATAGAAAAGAAAGAAATATCACAATAAGAACCTTTTGTATAACATATATGTGCTTATCAAAATGTAGAAAAATAAAATTGATATTGGAATCTGGTTGTCTCCAAATACTTAGACTCATTACATCATTAAGTTCTATAAAATCATGGTGTAGAGCATCTGATTATTAGGTATGTTGAAGTATCATCAACAGTTCTATATTTTATGGCTAAGAGCTGTCCTATTTCTATGACTATTTGGTTTTTTTTTTTGCTTGCTTTGTTTTCATGCCAATACTGAGGCCTGAATTCAGAACTTGTGCTCTTGCTTGGCCTTTTTAGTCCTATGCTGGAGATCTACTATTTGAGCCACAACTCTATTTGGGTATTTTTATGATTAACTAGGAATAAGAAGAGTCTCAGATTTGTCTGCCCAGTCTATCCTCATATGAGTATCTCAGATCTCAGCATCTTCAGTAGCTTAGATTATCTCAGTGAGCCACATTAAAGAGAGAGAGAGAGAGAGAGAGAGACAGAGACAGAGACAGAGACAGAGACAGAGACAGAGACAGAGAGGCAGAGAGAGAGACAGAGAGAATTTTTAGTTCTGGATACCTAAGAGCAGCTATTAATATCAACAAATTCTGATAAAGTTCTATACTGAAAAAATAACATATATATAGTTGTTGTGGATCTTATGTTAGATCTTAAGGTAAGACCTTTTCAAATGCACATTCAAACATGGCTCAATACACTAAACTTGCTTTAAATCTTTCCTATTTATCTGCAGCTTTATTTCTGAAAGCTCTGTGAGAAATACACACACATATACAATGAAGACATAGACTTTAACATGATTGAAAAACAAATTTGTGATAAAATAAGGAATATAATTTAGATCTGAGACCTCATGGTTGTATCTAAGAGCCCCAATTCCATTCTTTTTTTAATAGAGTGTAGCTTTATGAAGAAGTCAAAATACATTTTACATTGCTTTTTTCTGGGAAGCTATGTAATGACAAATCCTTGGGACTAAGATTGCACATTGCCCTTCCATTACAAACTAGAAAAGGGAAAAAAGAAATTGGAATCCAAGGAATATGAGGACTTCTAAAGAGCATACAAAAAAAAGTTGTTTTTACATTCACTGAGAACACCAAACATGTTTCCGATAATCACTATAAAATTCTCATCTTACTCTGCTTATTACAGCTGAATATAGCACAAGTAGATCCCACCCAAAATTTTATTCACAGGTAATAGCAGTAAAACTGAGCCTAATGTATGTTTGGAAGGAAAGGGTCTTGCTTTAGTGTTTTAGTGTTACCCATTAATTGATTTATATCTCACAAGCACAGAGTACATAGGACAAAGTGTAGCAGAACACAGGAGAGCAAGTGGAGAATGTTCCATCCTGTCCTCACCATGTGATGGTAACATTACTTAGAGACCCATGCTCTAGCCCTGTGTTTCTATTTTCTCTGGCCCTTGTCTTTGAAACCATCCAACCCAGTATTCGTTTAACCTCACCACCAACTCCATGTCAGTGTGACTTATCTACAGCTGTGTAACAAATTAAATATTAACAAATTTATTATCCGACATTTCTACCCTGAGGAGTGGTACCTCTACCTCAGCATCTCCTGTAAGTTACCATCACAGAGATAATCAGGTCTGGGGTCCCAGAGGAGGCTCTCCAGGAAGTAACTACTTCCAAATTCACTTGCATTTTGACAGACTCAATTTCTTGCCAGCTGTTAGACAAAGAGCCTCAAGATATCTGATGGCCAGATGCTTCCTTTGGTTCTAACCATGACAGAAAGAAAGAGTCAGAAAAGTATAGGGTATGAGAGGAAGAAAGAGAAAGAAACAGAGACAAAGAAAGGGGAGGGAGAAACAGACTGTATCAAAAGGCTGGAACTGTAAAATCGTAGTTACCATCTTTCATCTTTGTTGTTCTTGGTTAAATCAACTGAGATCATAGATCCCACAGCATCTTTAGCAAGAGATCCTGAACAGCTGGGAGCAGCAGGGGCAGTAATCTTGAGAACTCTCTTAAATTCTCCCTGCCACAGTGGTGGAGGCCAGGCTCACGATCTTCCAATGTCTCAGCCAATCAGATTCTTGCAACTTTGTTTCTGTGAGAAACCCACTTGTTATCTTTCATTGTGTCGTCCCAAGTCCTTGCTTCTACACGTTTCTACCGTGTTCTTGACAGTTGAAAATTTGCCTCTTACTTTGCACTTAAGAAGTCCTTTAATTCTGCTAACCTTACTCTCCATTTTTGGACTAAAATATGTTCATCCTCATGAATGCACTTCATGAACAGTTATTGACTTGCCATTGCTGATTCTTTTTCTAGGTCAATAGTTGTACATGAATATTCTAGAATTCACAAACTTATAATGATGGGGAAAATATATTTAAATTTAAAGTATTTTTTTTCAGGGTAGGTATTTAAAACTGAAAGTGTCCATTACTTACAGGTCCTTCTTCTGGAAGCACCAATTTTTAGATAGGTAAGAGGAAGAAAGGATAGATTTCCGTAGAATTCACTTTATTATTACTTCTATTATTATTATCACTGTTTTGCCAGTCCGGGGGCTTGGACTCAGGCCTGAGCACTGTCCTTGGACACTTTTCTCAAGGCTAGACCTCTGCCACTTGAACCACAGTGCCATTTCTGGCTTTTTCTGTGTATGTGGTACCAAGGAATCAAACCCAAGGCTTCATGCATGCTAGGTTAGCACTCTACCACTAGGTCACACTCCTGGCCCCGAGTTCACATTATTTTTTAACCAACAGTTTTGTTGATAGGGAACACAGCAGAGTGGTAGAGGACATGCCTAACATGCATGAGGCCTGAGTTTCATCATCAACATTTCATGCTTGTAATCCTAGCTACTCAAGGGGTTCAGATCTGAGGATCACAGTTAAAAGCCAGTCCAGGCACTAAAGAACGTGAGACTCTTATCTCCAATTATTCACTAGAAAATGGGAAATGGGGCTGTGGATCAAGGGATAGGGTGGTAGCCTTAACTGAAGAGCTCAGGAACAACACCCAGGCTCAGGGGTAAGGCAGTAGCCTTGAGCTGAAGACCTCAGGGATAACGCCCAGGCCCAGAGTTCAAGGCCCATGACCCCACTCCCCCCCCCAAAAAAATACATATGCATACAAATTTGGTTAATCCTATACTTTTTCATTCTCTCCTCCTTGAAGCTCCTTCTAGTCACCTTTATCCAAAATTCAATAATCCCTCTCTAAACCCCCACAGACAAGAGTCATACAACTCCAGATTGTATCATCTTCATTTGATTTTATGTATTCTTCTTATGAACCTGACAGACAATAAAATGTCCCTAAACCAAAAATGTCTTTGGTACTCTTTTATTCCATAAGCTACTTTCAGTGTCAATATATTTTTACTGCACTTATATGAGTAATATGTGAATAACCAAAGTTTTATTATGAATAGATGACATTTGATTTAGAAAACTGGAGTGGGTATCTTTAATACTGTACATGATTTGATTTAAAAGAAGATTTAAGTTAAAATATGATAATGTTAATATTTTTCTCTGTGCCAGTCCTGAGGCCTGAACTCAGGACCAGGGCACTAGACTTGAGCTTTCATGTTCAAGGCTAGCCGTCTATTACTTGAGCCCCAGCTCGACTTCTGGGTTTCTGGTATTAATTAGAGATAAGAGTCTCTTGGATTTGTCTGCATGTGCTGATTTCAAATCTCAATCCCCAGATTTCAGCCTGACTTAGTAGATAGAATTACAGGTATAAGCCACTGGGTGACAAGGCAAGTATTTATTCATTACTGTTAGAAATAAACTACAAAATGGATTTTTAAGTAAATATTTAAGTAAGAACTTAAGACAATAATGTAGTAGAGAAGTAAAATTTAGTCCTGTATCTTCATACTATCCTTTTTTACTAATCCATCAGCTTAATTTTGAAATACGTATATCACCTAGCCACATTTCATGTTATATGTTTTAATTTGTTTATATATTTTATATGCATTAATAGCATGACATTGGAAATTTGTTTACTTTCTTGAACTATTAGAATCAGTGTCATAAGTATAGAAAGATAACTTCTCTAATAAGCAGGGTAGTCTGAAAACCTAACTATAGGAATCTGGAGGAAATAAAGGCAATGGGGTCCCATTAGGGGCCCAGGAACTATTTTCCCAGTGGCGTGGGATAGAACTAGAAGAGGACTCTTGTTAGTCCTTTTTAGGCATTGCTTCTCTAAGGAATAGTACAGTGGCCACATCCTGTTTTTTTTTTCCCCTGGCTGCCTACAGGGAATAACTTACCAACAAGGGGATACTCAACCCCCCCACCCAGATCCACAGTTAGACTAACATCCTCTGTCCTCTGCTGGAGTATAATTGCCCCTAATCTTCTGCCCCTTCTTTCTTTTTCCTTCTCTTCTATTAGATATTAGTCCTAAAAGTAACCCTTAATTAGTAATCCGGTTGCCAATTTCCACCTCAGTTAGCTTTGTAAGGAAGCTAACCCGAAACACGCACTGAAATATTCACAAGAGGAGATAAAAAGATTTCAACTAAGAGATAAAACTATGATTCTTTGGTGTTTCTTCCTAGACAAGGCTGATGCCCCTCCCAATTTTTTTTAATTATAAAGGTGATGCTCAGAGTGGCTACAGTTACATAAATACATAAATATGGTGATGAGTATTCTCTTGTGGAACAGTGTTACTCCCCTCCCTTGTTTTCTCCTGCTTTCCCTCTCTACCACCTCCCTGCAAGTTGTAAAGGAAGAAGAAAGGAAGAAGAAATAACTGCAAACACTACACTAAAAGAAAAAAAAAACACACAAAGAAAAAACTTTTGGGCTGGGAGTATGGCCTAGCATGCACAAAGCCCTAGGTTCGATTTCTAGGTACCACATACACAGAAAAAATTTAAAAGTAGTGCTATGCCTCAAATGGTACAGCACTAGCCTTGTGAAAACCCAAGGACCTGAGTTCAAGCCCAGGACTGGCAAACAAACAAAAAAACCTCTCTTATTTCCATACCACGGAGTTCATTTTGATTAGCATCATTGTATCTGGTCATATGTACATAGCTATTAGGCTACTGTGATCCACTTTTAGGATTATCCTAGACATACACTAATTATTACAATGAGGGAAATCATGGAAACTATGTTTCTTTGGGTCTGGCTTACTTCACTTAATATGATTTTTTCCAAGCCTTTTAATTTCCTTATGAATGTGGTGATTTCATTTTTTCTGAGGCCAGCATAGAAATCCATTGTGTATATATATACCACATTTTTTTGATCCATTCATCTACTGAGGAGCAGGTTGATTGCATACTTTAGCTATGGTAATGCAATGAACATCATTGTGCTGCAAGCTGGGACAGATCATTGTTGAAGGATATTTATTGTCCTGGATGTTATGCAGCATGCTTGACCTCTGCTACTAGATGTGTATGGTACATACACACTTTCCATCTCCCTCCCTCTCTCCCTCCTTCCTCTTCTCCCTCCCTCTCCTTCTTTTTCTCCCTCTCCATCTCTGTCTCTCTCTCCATCTTCCTCTTCCTCCTTCTCTCCCTCCCTCCCCTCCTTTCTGTCTCTCTGATAAGAAATATCTCCATGCACTGAATTTTCCTTTAGGAGCAAAAATCTCCCATTGAAAACCATTTCCTCATAGTTTACCTTTGAAATAGAACAGATAGTAGTAGAAGACTGGAATAAACCAGACACCAGAAGGCAAGTAGTTCCTGGGTTTACTTGGTAGGGGACACAGGCAATGGAGGCCTGGAGCAGGGAGTGATGGATACGCAGCTCCACTCCCCATCCCCAGGCATCAACCACGTTCTCATGCCACACTCACCCAAGGAGGAGCCGTGGACAGCACATTCTACACTGTGGAAATGTAGGGCAATGTATTTTTTAATGTAATATAATCTCTACTGAATACTTAATCTTGCTTAATGCATGTAGGATTTATTATTTATAGGCTTCTAAAAGGTGTCAGATTCCCTACAGTCCTGGATGAAAAGCAGAGGTCTTTAATTCCGCAGAGAAGCTGTAGATTTTAGTAGGATATCCCCCCCTCTCAAATTCTTGAAGTGCCAGTGTTCTTAAAGGATTTCCTGATCTACTTTAAATGTCTTGGGTGCCCTGTTTAAGTAATGGAGACATTTCCTTCTCCTGTAATCCCTTCAGTGGCAGAGGAAATGATTTGAAAATTCTGGGGAGTTTCCTCAAGCCTGGGATATTTCTTTTTAATATAAAGTTGGGCATAGGGGAGAATGAATTGCACAACGGAAGTAAATGAGTTATCAGAGGTAAATGGATTAGCAGATAGAGAATATCTGAAAGTTGGAATACATTCAGATGATTCTACTTTGCTAGAGGTACTGGCATGGAGCTGAAATATATGAGTTCTAGCCTAGCCTGGCCTCATAAAGAAGTCCTGTCTCAAAGAAACAAAATCATATAACCAAGTATTTTAATATTTACTACTATTATTGTAAAAAGATAGACAGACTGACTGACAGATTAGCCTGAAGATAACTACCCAGAAACTAACATGATCAACAATAATAGGCAAACATTCTTCAGCGATATCTTCAAGCATTTTCTTTATGTTTAATTTATTATTTTATAATTATTTTAATATATTTTAACACATTTCATATTTATTAATGAATCTTTGACTCATAATTAAGCAGCAGGAACATTGTAGTATAAGAGAAATGCCAGAGAAATACAGGTAACTTTTAATTTTATCAGACAGTTTCTTCCCAGGAAAGGATTTCTAATTTTCTCATTTCTAATCAAATTTCCTACTATAAGAACACGTTCTAGTTAGAGCCCTCTGCTCCTAGCAGGGTTTTCATCTCAGACCAATGTGTGGTGAAACATCCTAATCCATTTTAAACATATGATTGTTTTTTCTGCACTCAAATTCTGAGCAAAGAGCAGCTGGATGTCACTAGAGACATTTCTTATACACTGAGGACAAGGGAAGTTAAAATTGGAATTCACTGAATAGAAACGAAAAATCTCTAATTAGGAGATAGTAATCTAGGACATGTAGAGAAAGACATAAAAGACCACCTGCACCAGTGTGTCTATTAAAATAGTTGACCCTAGAATTCCTTCAGTCATTTCATTTGTTCATAGACTCCACACCTTCCTTTCCCAACACCAAGAGTCCTGCATTCATTCATGCATACAATCATTTGTTCTCTCACACGACAATATTGCCTATGTTTGAGCAAGAGAGTGGTAAAAGATAGAAGCTTCTCTGTTTCCAAAATTTTGTAAGCAGTGTGAAATTATTTCTAAAGACTTATAAGGTTATTTTTCTTTGTCTTGGGGCTTTAAAAATAAGTATAATTTGTAGACTAATCTACCATATAGAGATTCAGTAAAGGTGTTAAATTATTATTTCAACCACATCTCTCATATCATTACATCATTTACAAGAATTGAGAAAACTCAGACCACCTCGTTGCTTGCATTTAAAAGTCAGTAGGATTTGGATGCTGGTGCCTCATCCCAGTTATTCAGGAGGCCGAAGTCTGAGTATAAAGGCTTAAAACGAGCCTAGGCAGACAAATTTCAGACACCCTTATCCTCAATCAACAAGGTAAAAGCTTAAATCAGGGGTGTGGCTCATGTGATAGAGCACCAGCTTTGAGCAAAGAAGCCAAGAGTGTGACTAAGTCTCTGAGTTCAAGCTGCAGTACTGGCACACACAAACACATGTGCATATACATCCACAGAAATCAATGTGAAAGACGTGTTGATGCAATGAAAGGAGAAAAGTACACTATTTGAATTTCCAGAACAGTGATGTATTTGAAAGAAGATGTGATCATTTAAATGTCAGAGAGTACGCAGACATACATGCATATATGTACATAGCTCGAGCTATGTATTGTATTGCTCTTGCATTTTACAATTTCTGCTTAGTCACAATTAGACATGAAATACTTTGATAAAGTGCTCTGGAGTCTTTTGTTGCTGATAGCCCCTACTGAGTCTATTCTTATCTTCTGTTCACCTTTTCTCTCTGCTTCAGCTCTACTTTCCAAAATTTCTGTGATGGGGTAAAAGAGCATTCTGACAGAGAAAACTTGCCATATTAACAAAAGTCAAAGATGTATTCAAATATCCAAGGGGAATTGTTTCTCCAAAAAGAAAGAAAAGTCTGAAAGCACAAACACACAAAAACATACATACACACACACACACACACTCACATATATGCTGAAAGTTCTTCACATCTACAAAAACATTCTTGTATGCACACACACACACACACACACACACACACACACACCCTTCCCTCTACAAAGATAAACTCTGTATCCAAATACAGGAGAACCCCAAAACCCAATATCCACCTAAAATATAAACCCTAGTAACCATGAAAAATCTGAGAATCAAAACCACAGCAACTCATGGCAACAGATGGCAAGAATCCTTGAAGTGGTCTAACTATAGATGTAGCTGTGGGTTGAAGAGGCTAAGCAAAAAGACCATGAGGAACAGAATCAAACTCCGTGGTCCCCAAAGAGGCAAAACTCACCAAATGCAGAGGCCATTTTGTTCTTGGGAACAAAATAGAATGGCAAAGATGGCACAACTATATTAATCAGCAATAACCAGCATGAAAGGCAAGATGTCTCCACACATGCCATCAAACAAGTGCACCGCTGAATATTGCTTAGTAATACCATGTCAGACTTATTTCATTCCTTCCATTTCAAGAACATGTATTAAGAGATTTGGCCTGTGAACAGTTGACTTTGAATGCATTTTCAAATCAGCCAGACATAGGAGAGGGGTTATCAATAATGCATGAAATGATCCTACAGAATGGTTTGGGTGCATGCAAAATGAATGACCACATGACATATCATTTAGTAAAGATTCATTCTTATGTGTATTCACAATGGGTGGCTGATAAGCAGAGACATCACTGTAAATATTAACCAAGACAACTCTCACCATAGATCCTGCTAATCATGATGCTGTAGAACATTCTCAAATCTAAAGAGTGTTGTAAAGTATACAGATAGGTGTATTTAGACTGACCACAATGTAGTTAGTAAGTACACCATGCATTTAGAGCAAATGAAGGCTCTATCTTGAAAGTGCCTAAAAGTGTTAAAAATATTTCATTTCAATTACTTTGGTAAGGGTATATAATTTATGCTCCTGAAAACCCAATAAGGTATTTTAGCATATATCTTCATGTTGAAGTTTACTTGTCCCTGGACACGAGGATATGTTCTTCTTGATCAGCTAGCAGTTCCACAAATGCTGGAAGAATATTTATATATTCTTATATGGAAGCCAGATGGTAAATAAAGTATATCTGAAGATTTTAGAGATTAATGAGGGCAAAAAAGCAATATTTTAATATCTATAAATAGTTCATGTATATGTAAATATACATATATTTATTAATGATATCTATAGACATATATTTATTTAGTTTTCTAAAAATAAATCTATTTTTAGGCAGGCTGGGATATAGTTCAGTGGCAAAGCACTTTCCTAGCAAGTGCTGGGTTCAATCTCCAGTACCAAAAACAAAAGAAAGGAAGGAAGAAGGAAGGAAAAGGAAAGGAAGAAAGAAAAAATTCTGTATCTTTGGCAGGTGTCAACTTACTAAAGCAAAACAATGAACTTCTAGCCATTTTTACTGAAACTCCTTGTTAGCTATTTACCAAAGAATTCTATTCTGTAATGCATACCTGTAATGCTAGATACTCGGGAAGCTAAGCTCTGAGAATCAAAGTCTAAAGTCAATGCAGGAAGACAAATCCCAAGTGAAATAGGGAGTTCAGACCTGGCTGACACCATCTTGGCCATGTGGTGGATGGTAGGGTCTGGCATCTTGTTATGGTGAGGAAAGGTGAAACCCCCATTTCCAGATTCAGGAGGCAGGGGGTGGCACTTGGCTGATAGGTTAATCAACCTGTCAGTCCAGCGCCTGTGACTGGGAGTTTTCCTGTGACCCTGCCTCCTAAAAAGATCCTATTTAGGCCCGGACCAGCTCAGGCACCATTTTGCCATAAGATATGTCTCCATGTTTTGGGCCTGTGTCCTGTCTCCTGGCTCTTCTCCAGTCAGGTGGCATCCCACTTCAGATCTCCATGGAGATGAGTTGGTTTGTTGGTATTGTTTTTGTTCTTTCTTTCCTCTCTGGCCTTCATGACTCAGTTTCCTAACTTTGTTAAATGTGTTTGCTGACTGCTGGTCTTTGAGACAGGAGTCCACCATGCAATTGTTGGCCTTTAACTAAAGACTTCAAAATTCAACCTCTCAAAATGGGGCTTCTCTGTTTTCTCACCTTACAACACAAGATAATCTTATCTTCAGTTAACCAATAAAAAGTTGAAAGTGATTTTTTTCAAATATTTTTTTTTTGGTTGGTTGTGGGGCTTGAACTGGGTGCTGGGCGCTGCCCCTGAGCACTTTAGTTGAAGGCTAGTGCTCTACCACTTGAGCCACAGTGCTACTTCTGGTTTTCTGGGGATTCATTGGAGATAAGAGAATCACAAAGTTTCATCTTATGTGGTTTCCTGGAGAAAAAATATACCTTCCAAGAAGGTAGTGAATAAGCATAATAAAATAGACTATACGCATAAATGCAGTCATGCAATTATATCAGGAGGAACATCACCAACTCTCAATGGCCATGTCATATTTAGAGAAAAAATACAGATTAGCCTGGCAGAGAGAGATGATTTCTTTGAGGTGAAGGCAGTGATGGGGAAATTACAGTTATGTTCATCAGATAGAGAGCCTTAAATGACAGCCTAGGCTTTTAGAACAATTCTCTAAGCTGTGGTTGATGATATGATGCAAAGAGTCATTTGAAGACCACTTATCTGAGGTATACACTAGTGTCCAGGTCCAGCTGAAATGGGTGTCCTAGAAGTTGGAACCCATTAAGAAGCTCTCAGAACAAACCAAGGGTGCCCCAATAACAGCCACAACTACACTGATGGTCAGAGGACTGGAAAGAAAAGGATGGATACCTGTGACATTTTGAAAGGGAAGTCTGGGATGCATTTTGATTTACAGGGCTCTGAAGGTCATTCCAATATGGTCACAAGTAAAGGCAGTTTATGTATCACTCAGAAAGTCACACCAGATGACCTCTAAGATCTCATCCAGATGTAATTCCACACCTTGTGTCAGAATTAAGAGCTTTCCTCCTTACCTCCCCCTCCAGTTACATCCAGCTATTAAAATCTATTTTGAGTCTCACAACTTCTGTGAAAATTGTGTCTACTTTATGCCTTAAATAAGGTCTTAATTGGGCTTCTGAGACATGTGTTTCTCTTCTGTCTAAATCAGATGTCTCATTACATCTTCTTATATCCTCTGCAGATTCTTTTCCATATGAATCTTTCTTCCTTTACCAGATTGTACTCTTTCTAAATCACAAAGGCTAGCACTGAATTATATACTAACAGGCATAAAACACAGACCTGGAGGTAAAGATAATAAATCTGACTAAATGCATGAATTTCCTTGACTAGGCTACTGGAAATTTAAATACCTAAAGGATATAGGAAAATCTATTTGTTCTAAATCTTCAAAGATTTAAATAATCTCTTCCGCAGCTTGTAACTGTGTGGTTAGATACTCAAGTATTATATACTAAAAATAAAGCCCCAAAACTGTGGCAAATACCCATCAACTCTCAATGAACAATTAAAAAAAGCCTTTTCCAAGAGTTACAATGGAGCTAAACATTTCCTATATTGTTCAAAGGAACACAATTCAATGATGTCTTTGTGCTACCCAGAATATTGAACAAAGGCACATTTTGCTTTTTAGTTTGCTCTTTGGCCCTATGTAAAAAGTTGCCACAGAAATTGCATTGTGCTCAGCAATAATCCAACCTGTTAATTCCAGCAACAGGAATCATTGAAGGTCAAAAGGTCAAAAGCACCTGCTGCGGATATTTGCACAACTCAGGTTTCTTCTGCAACCAGCATTTATGTCTTGCTGTATTTCGTAAAACAGGGATTTCATTTTTCCATGTCCTACCCTTGAACTTGGGAAACAGTTATTTGTTGAGAACAATTTGAGTGCTGAGCTCAGAACTGAGGAATATTGAAAAGGAGATGACTAAAAAACCAATTATATACCAAGAAGCCAAGTCAAAAAAAAAATCTTAAAATAGAAACCAATATACTAACCTTGACATTGTATTTATAAAGACATTTAAAAAAAACTAGGTATTTCAGGGAGACAAAATAAAGGAGACAATGTTTTAAATATAACTTTATGGGGTTTTTGTTGTTGTTGTTGTTGTTGTTTTTGCCAGTCCTGGGATTGAGCTCAGGGCCTGATTACTGTCCTTGGACTTTCTCAGGGCTAGAGTTCTAACACTTGAGCCTCAGCACCACTTCTGGCTTTTTTCTATGTATGTGGTACGGAGGAATCGAACCTGGGTCTTCATGCATGCTAGGCAAGCACTCAACCACTAGTCCAAACTCCCGATCCAACTTTATGTTTTTATTAATAATATACTGTACAGAGGAGTTACTATTTCGTGTCAAGTAGTTTGCATATATTGTACAGTGTCACTGGGGCACAATTTCTTTTAGAAAATAAAAATAAAATTAATGATGGCCGGGAATTTGGCCTAGTGGTTAAAGTGCTTACCTAGCATGCATGAAGACCCGGGTTCGATTCCTCGCTACCACATACATAGAAAAAAGCCAGAAGTGGTGCTGAGGCTCAAGTGGTAGAGCTCTAGCCTTGAGAAAGTCCAAGGACAGGGCTCAGGCTCTGAGCTCAAGCCCAGGACTGGCAAAAAATAAATAAATAAATAAATAATAAAATTAATGAAATTACATGTTACCAAAATTAAGTAAAATGGAATATTATGAAAATATTACTGTGTGGAATTGAATATAAAAACAGACATAAGAAAATAGACTTAAAAATGGCTAGCATTGAGAAAATTCCAAAAGGGGAAAAAAAATCTAAAGATTCATAGAATATTTTGAAATATAGATTGAAAAAGTTCTCTGAAAATTTGTAAGTACAATGATAAACTTCATCAAAACTGAAATTTAAATAATAAAACAGGAAAATCAGCGGTAATGTTCTGATATGATGCTTTGTGTTAGATCTTTGTTCTTAAGTAAAAACCACAACTACAGTTTTCTAAAATATACACCTAAAATTAGTGGTTAAAAACACGAGTATTTTCCCTGTGTTAACTGGTCACAGATTGTTGGACTTTTTATATCAAGTTCTACTGTATTGCCAACAAATAGTACTCTATGTTTATCATTCACTGTAGGCTACTGAGAACCAAACAGAGCCAGAAAAAAATCATGTTGTTAAAACAATTATATGAACAACAACCACAAACATACACCTCTTGTTTTTGTAACCTAGAGTTCATTTTGTTTAGTTGCATCCTGAATTATTATAACAGTCTTTGTGATTGTTGTTCTTAATGTACTATGTGACGTTATTTCTTTTCTCTTTTTTTCCATTGATGGCTAATCTCATGTGGTTACTGTATCTGACTTTGTTACCTGGTATATTGTATATATGTTTATTTGAAATAGGAAAGGGAAGGGAAAAACAAGATGACTGGGAGGGAGTAGTGAAGAGAAAGGGGACAAAAACATGAGAAGGGGTATCAAGGTTCAAGAAGTAATGGACCTAGAACCTGACGAATGTAACTGTAACCCCTCTACACATTATCCTGACAATAAAATACAATTAACAAATTGTATGCACTTCTAAAGAAATTTCAAAGTCAATAGTCTTCACTGAGAAACTGAGTTCATGACTTTGTGCTGCATCAAATTGGTATTCATTAGAGTGCTAACAAAACGTAACAAAGAGCAAGTATTCCAAACATATTTTTACATATTCTTTGAAAATTTCAACTAATATCCATGTTTACATAGATCTGAATAAGTAAAATTTCTGAAAGTATGGATGCCAACTGAGGTGCATTTTTAATACATTAACACTAAAATTTAAAAATGCATTTTATTTGAATATCTTAATTGAGGAAAAATATTTTTCACTGAGAAAATGAAATACGGTGAGATGTCAGAGATATTTTATCTCAGCATCAAATTCTTCCTCTTTATCTTCATGGTAACTACACTGAACCACCGTGTGCAAAACAAAAGCAGCTTTGAGTGGGAAATTATGTTGTTCTGATTCAGTGAATTAGAGTAACAAATATGTACCTTCACGGATAATTTCATAACTCCACAAACATGTTTTAGAGAGGGATTGCGGTTGGCCTTGTGTCTGGAAAGACAACGATGTACTTCGGAAGATCATTCATTGGGAAGTACAGAGGGTTGCACAAATTTCAGTATAGTGTGAGATCCCCTAACTAACAAGCACAAAAATCTAAAACTTTGAGGAAAATAAAGTTTGGGTAGTGCAAGTGGCATCCTTGAGGAGAATGGAATCCCCAGTGTAGCCCACTTTCCCACCTTCTGAAGAATTACTGTTGAAGTCGGGCACAATATATCACATTAAATGTACTAAAGAAGCTGAGTTTTTTTTTTTTCATTTTATTTTTTATTATCAAGGTAATGTATAGAGGGGTTACCATTACATTCGCCAGATAGTAGGTGCATTACTTCTTACACATTAATACCCCTTATTATGTTTTTGTCCCCATTTCCCTCCCCCATCTCTTCCAATTATCTTGTTTTCCCCCCTTCCCTTTCCTATTTCAAATAAACAAATAAATACAATATATCAGGTTACAAAGTCAGCACAGTAACAACATGAGATTAATCAAAAGGCAACAAAGGAGAAAAGAAATAGCATAGTACATTAAAAACAACAGTCACTCAAGAGAAAGCTTTTGTTTCCATATCCTAGAGATCCTTTCATATAGTCTCATCCTAAATATGACCTACATTTTGTACCTAGATTTTGTGCTTTTGTAATCCTCTGCTAGGAGAGTCCTAGATGTGTACGAATTATTACAAATGAGGGAAACCATTGAGCCTATGCTCCTTTGGGTCTGGCTTACTTCACTTAATATGATTATTTTTCTAAGTCTTTCCATTTCCTTACAAATGGGGCAATGTCTTTCTTTCTGATGGCAGCATAGAATTCCCTTGTGTTTAAGTATCACATCTGCTTGATCTAATCATCTACTGAGGGGCATCTGGGTTGGTTCCATATCTTTGCTATGGCAAGCAGTGCTTCAATGAACATCGTTGTACTAGTGGCTTTAGTATGCCCTTGTTTCTGGATGATTGGGTAAATGCCAAGGAGTAGAATTGCTAGATCATAAGGGAGCTCTATGTTTAGTCTTTTGAGGAACTGCCATACTGCTTTTCATAGTGGTTGAATGAGTTTACACTCTTCCCATCAACTGTGTAGTAGCCATCCCTCCTCACCACATCCTTGCCAGCATCTTTTGTTATTAGATTCTAAAGAAGCTGATTTTTTTCTTTTAAAAAAGACAAAGAAAACAAGCAAACTAAAACACTGTAATGATCACTAATACCTGTATGCTTGTGCCTGTGATTCTAGCTATTCAGAAACCTGAGATCTAGAGGGTCACAGTTTAAAGTCAATGTGGACAGAAAAATTGTGCAAGACTCCTTCTTCAGTAATCAGCAAAAAGCAGAGATGGAAGGTAGCTCAAGTGATAGTACACCAGCCACACAAGCCAGCCTCACAACCAAGCCAAGAAAGCAAATCGAGCAAGCGCAAGACCCTGAGTTCAAATGAAAACCCCAATGCTGCCAAAACAAATAAACATTAATAGGAAAATATTATAGTGATATTTTATAAATTGAATATTTATCTCCCCTAATGAAGTTCTCCCTAGAGGTTTTTTTTCTTAAATAGGTAAAGCAAAATCTTGCTGGATGCCACTTGTAATAAAAAGATTCTGCTTTATGGAGCCAAAACTTCTCCCTAAAAAGCATGCAGTAAATTAAATTAATTAAAAAATATTCTAGTAATACTTTTCCAAGTGAAACATTTCTAGAGGTTAAGTTTAGCATAACAACTCATAGCTCTAATCCTTTCACTGTTTGTGGTAACTTGATAAATGAAGAAATTAAATGTATTTGCCCTGGGGTCAAAAATACCAATTAACAAAGGAGCATATCTACTTCTTTGCAGGGTTGTTACACACGTTTCTTCAATAACTTTGCACACAGGTATGTGTCTTTAGAAAATGCAGTTACCATTGCTGAATGAATGGATTGTCCAACTGACAGAAGCCCAGGGTGCTGTTAGAAGTCAACTAAATAGAACTATTGTGGTAACAAAATCCAGGTTTTAAAATTGAGGTACATGGGCCGGGAGTTTGGCCGAGTGGTTAAAGTGCTTGCCTAGCATGCACAAAGACCCGGGTTCGATTCCTCGGTACCACATACATAGAAAAAAGCCAGAAGTGGTGCTGAGGCTCAAGTGGTAGAGCTCTAACCTTGAGAAAGTCCAAGGACAGTGCTCAGGCCCTCAGCTCAAGCCCAGGACTGGCAAAAAATAAATAAATAAATAAATAAAAATAAAATAGAGGTACAATTGGACCAGGAGTTTGGCCTAATGGTAGAGTGCTTGCCAAGAATGCACGAAGACCCTGGGTTCAATTCCTTGGTACCACATACATAAACAAAAATCTGGAAGTGGTTCTGTGGCTCAAGTGGCAGAGTTCTAGCCTTGAGAAAGCCCAAGGACAGTGCTCAGGCCCTGAGTCCAAGGCCCAGGACTGGCAAAAAAAAAAAAAAAAAATGAGGTACAGTTCATACAAATCCACCTTTTTAACCTGCTCCGCAAGGTAGAGCAACCATTATCTCTATTCAATTTCAGAATGTCTATTAACTCAAGAAAAATTAACAGTCCTAGTCTTTCTCCTTCAGCCCCTGACAATCACTAATCAAGGTGTTGTCTGTGGATTTGTTTATTCTGAACTCCAAAATCAATTTTGATTGGATATTTTTTACTGGGTTTTTGAGATGTTCAGTGCTCTTTAAACTTTATTTTTTAAAGCAAAAACAAAACAGCAATGAGAAAGGAAAAAAATTGCAGAATTTTATTAAATATTTTTAGGGAAACATAAACAGAATTTTTTCAATTATTTTTAGGGAAATGTAAACAGAAATTTTGCTTCAGGAACTCGAGCTCCTGGAATTATTTCAATTATTCTATTTATGCTAATGAAGAAATCTTCTTGAAAGTAATATTTCCCACAGAAAGCTTATTAAGATAATTATATTTTATCATTAATACTAAACATAGCTTGCATATAAAAAATCTTAAGAATTAGAGGGAAATGGGGACAAAAACATGAGAAAGGGTAGCAAAGTTTGTTAAGTAATGCATCTTCTATCTGCGAATATAATGTAACCTTTGTATTACATACAATAAAAATATATTTTAAAAAATCTTAAGAATTAAATAAAATGATTTTATGAATAGTATTCCAATATTAGACATCATTTCAATTTCTTAAATCAAATGATAATTTGTTTTTAATAATACAAAAAACATAAATTCAACATCTCCAAGTACCATTTCAATGCCAAGAAATGTAGTCTCTCTAATTAAAAAATGATGTATTATTAATGGTATAAAACTATAATTAACAATAATAGTAAATAATATTGACTAATATTGATGTATTGTTATTAATAATGATGTATTGATTTGCTGACTACCTTTGTTGGTAAGACTGTGTTTGGAACATCTGGACTTACTCTAGCTGAAATACCCAATAATATCAGGAAAGACAAGAGACAATTTTCTCACCATACAGTTATCTTTTTGGGAGTTTGATTTTGGTTTTGCCAGGACTGGTGCTTGATCTCACGACCTGGGCACTGTCCTTGAGCTTTCTCAGGCCAAGAGCTCCAACACTTGAGCCACAGCACTACTTTGTCTATGTACATAGCACCAAGGAATTGAACCTAGGTCTTTGTGCATGGTAAGCAAACACTCTACCACTAGGCCAAACTCCCAGCCTGTCATACAGTTATCTTAATACAATGGTAGGAGCCTGATTGAAGGCAAGTTGGTTTACTGAGAAAGGAGAACAAACATGATACTTTGGTTATGTAGAATCAACTGATTGATAACTAATTCAATATACGCAATGAAAAAAATATATGATGGTGCTATAATTTCTTACTCTAGTAACCCAGGCATAAAATGTACCAATCTAGGAGACTGGGAAGAAATTTAAAGACTTGCCTGAAAAGATAAATGTTAGGCATGCTAGCTTAGAACTATACAGCTCTCAATAGAAATTTGTATGTATGAATTTATTGCTCAGAGGAAGGAGAGATACTAGAGGAAAGCATTTGGAAATGATCAGTATAAAATAAGTAAACTGTAGAAATTTTAGTTGGAATCACCTACATTTAAAAAGTAAAGAAGGTATCCAAACACAAAAATTAATAAGAAAAGCAGGAAAAGGAAGTCAAATGGGATTCTGAAAGGTTCTAAGCTTGATTTGACTATCCCACATTATACTAGTAAGTTATAGGATTCCTTCCTGCTCCATAACTTTGTACAATGGTAAAATGAAAAAAGAGAAAAAAAACCTGTATACTAGAAGAGAAGTGTGTGTTGGGGGGAGGTGTTGCATGATGTCCTTCCTTAAGGGGAGAGAGTAGATCTGTGTATTAATGGAAAGATTGACTCTTTCCATTAATGAAGGAATGAGGGCACATGTCTATTATAATAGGCAGAAAACTAAGAGAACACAATCGTTGGAAGATAAGACACAAAGATGACTCTATGACTCTGATCTACTACTCTGAATGACTTGAACAAGGACCTCACTCAAATAGCTTCACAGAAATAATGTTCTCAGGGGCCGGGACTAGTGGTTGAGTGCCTGCCCAGATGCACGGAGTCCTGGGTTCAATTCCTCTGTATTACATACACAGAAACAGCCGGAAGTGGTGCTGTGGCTCAAGTGGTAGAGTGGTAAGCTTGAGAAAGCTCAAGGACAGTGCCCAGGCCCTGAGTTTAAGCCCAGAACTTGCCACAAAAAAAAAAAAAAAAAAGTAGTGTCCTTGAAGGATCAAGTTTCAGTTAGAAAAAGATAAAGGGAAAGTTGGGAGTATTTTTGTTGTTTTAATTATGACCGAAACTGTTTTTTAGGTGATATGAGAGATATGAGAAGTCAAGTATATTGTAGAGGTTGAAGACTTAGGTGAAACAGGTGACCTACAGATTTGGTATGAGCTTCAAAGGGCTCAGGGGTAGGCCATGGATGATGAAACATCCCTATAATCTCAGCATTTAAGACATAGAAGCAGAATCGTTGTGAGTTCAAGGACAAAGGGGTTATTCAGTGAGTTCCAGGTCATGCTTTGCAACACACTAATAATATGGACCTCTTGAAAGCTGAGTAATTGGCCTGAGAACTACTGCATTGCTTCAGAGAAGGAGAATTTGTCAAAATATCACTGCTGGGTAACCTGGCAGCCAAGAGGAACACAAAAGCATCAACAACATAACAACTAAAGATGCTCTTTCATTTCTGGAGCATTACTTTACATTTCTCAGCTCAGGGTTCTATTTCAGGCTCTTCCACAGCAGGATTCGGAACTCATAAATATTGCCATTCCTTTTATCCCTAAGGTTTGTTACATTTTTAAAAACTGTATTTCTTCTTTTTCCAACATAATAAATCATCTCTGTGAATGTTTAGAGATGATATCATATGCGTAGAGAGAAGAAATATCAACTGCAGATCAAAACCTCTGCCATCTTAAACCAGGGGTGATGGTGGCAGTGGAAGTTACAATGTTTTGATTAACTACCAAGAAGAATGGCCACAAGTCAAAATACAGACTAAAATTCGTGGGGACATTTTCTTCAGTTTGTAAGAATGCTGCTTATAGTCAGTGAAATTTAATTGTTACTCAAGAATGAGATGTAAATATGAGCTGACAACTACTCTTCATATCCATTAGATAGAAAATAATATATAGAAATTTCTACATTGATTTGACCTAGTGAAGGACATTCTATTTTCTTTACAATTTACTTAGGTTGAAAATAATTCTTTGGAGACATGAAATATTATTCCTAAGGTTGAAAAGTTCTTGCTTAAAATATGAACTATAATTTATGATTCATGTTAATCATATAACTAAGAAATTATATGGTACAAATGAGTTCTATAATTGCTAACATATTTATCCTCATAATAGTCTATTCTTGCCTATGAAAATTCTGATATTCTTTTTGTAAGTTCTAAGTTAAGGTGCTAAAAGTTTCTTTTTCGGTAAGTGGAAGAAAGGAGTTCAAAGGATCCGTTTCAAGGCCATGAGCATGCTAAGCAAGCAAGCACTTTACCACTAAGCTACATTTTCAGCCCTTGTTTTTTTTGAGGCAAGATGGACTACATAGCTGACCTTGACCTGGAGAGCCACTTAAATTCATAACCCACATGCTGGGATTTCAGGCACTCATCACCATGTCAGTTTTGATGCCAGATTTTGGTAGAAACCTTTATTACCAGTTAATTTGTTTCCTTTAATATAGAGTCTCTTTACCTTCAAATAGATGTGATTTTTTTTTTTTTTTGCCATTGCTGGGGCTTGAACTCAGGGCCTAGGCACTGTCCTTGGATACTTTTTGCTCAAGACTAGTTCTCTGCCACTTGAGCCATAGTGCTAACTTCCGGCTTTTACTGTTCTATTTATAAACTGGGTTCAAGAAATCGAACCCAGGGCTTTGTTCATGCTAGGTGAGCATTCTACCATTAGGCCAGACTCCTGTCCCAGATGTGACTATTTTAATAGTTAATTTAACCTGAAACAGCAACTGCAGCAAAAGAGCTAAACAACATTTGTATTTTTTATATTTACATAAAGAGTTCTAATGGTGTTATTTTATATGAAGGTACACTGCATTAAGTCACAGGTGCATGCTATAAAACCTTAAAGCAACTACTTTAATAATGAGGTAGTAGAGCTAATAAGCTAAAAGTAGATACAAACAGCTACTAAAAGACAAAGCAACAAAAACTAAAAAGAGAAAATAAGAAGGGCAGAAGAATTAGAATGTAAACAAAAGCAAATGGTAAGATAGTAAACTTGCCCCCTGCTATGTTTGTAATCACAATAAATGTAAATTGTCTAATTTTTTAATTAAAAGTCCGAGACTGACTTCTTCTAGTCTCCAGCCTGCCAAGTTAAAACTCCCTTTGTCACTGTATCAGTTGATCTGATTTGAGGAAGAAAAGGGGCATCATAAACAAAAGATGAACCAATGAAACAGCGCTACTGTACACTATGTTGGAAATGAGCCTTCTGCCTTGAGGGAGTGTGGAAAGCTGTGTGGAGGGAGGGAGGAAGGAAGAAATGAGGGGGGGGAGCACTGTCCAAAAAGAATTTTATTATTACCTTATTTATGTAATTGTAACCCCTCTATACATCATCTGTTCAATAATTTTTTTATTTTTTTATTTTTTTAAGAGACCAGAGCTACAAGTTGCATGAAGACCCAGGTTCAATTCCTTGGTACCACATACAAGGGATTCTGTGGCTCAAGTAGCCTTGAGAAAGCCCAAGGACAGGGCACAGGCCCTGAGTTCATGCCCCAGGACTAGCAAAATAAATAAATAAGACTAGAAAAGCCATTCTTCTATCCTAACAAGTAAAACACTGAACAAATGCAAAATCAACCATTTCTTCTGAGAAATTGAGCCAATTCTGCCACTTTCCTATTGCAGAACTGTCTGGCAACACTAATGATAATGACCTCCCACCAAAGCAGAAGAACCAGCATGAGTGTACAAAAACCTGAACAGGAATGCACTGTCTAACTGTATCACCATATCTCTAGATTTTGAGAAGCAATAGCAATAACCTTTTAAAACAGTATTTATAATTGAGGGGTCATTGAATTGTTCTTTGCCTATGCACAAGGGAGAATGGGATGGAACACAGTGGAGAATAATGTGTGGCTCGTGCAAAAATGCACTAGTACTTGTCACTTTTTTGGGAAATAGAATGCAGTTTGATGGAAGCAAATTCATAAGGAAAAATGACTGGTGCAGAGAATATCAAACTGAATGTGTATAAGATTTTGAGGAGCTACTTTACACATAAGTAAATGCATGAGTCAGAATTTCTCCTGTGAACACATGACATCCACAGCCACTCCAAAGCCTAAAATGAGTGACACAAATGCAAGCCAGCCCAAATATGAATCACAATTATTGCAAAAGAGTAACAGAGTTGATGAATGCCAAATTGAATCTAAGCTTTGCTTTTTTTTATTTATTTATTTTTAGGAATCCATTTATTTGCCGACTAAACCAATCCTTTCTGCTACTTGGCAGGTATACCCACTGAAATCACTTTACCAATTTCATCTAGTAAACAGTGGGAAAGATATCCTGGCATGAATTTACCACCACACTAGCATTGTAAATGGAGCCAACTCATCCCTCCACGGCACTCCCGGTAATGTGCAATCTTTCTAAGAGTTTTGCACTGAAAGATGTAAAAGGATTGCATTTCATATTGTTGGATTCTGCTTCATTGGATAGAGGTTTCTGTACTGTCTCAGTGGAACTGAACTTGAGAGGCGGGGTGGGGGAGGATGGAGAGAGAGATTTTTATATTGGCATAGACACTATTGGAATATTGTGGTACAGTTTACCCAGAATCTATCATGGTCAAAATTCATTATGCAGTTTAATTTTCCTCACTCACAATTAAGTTATCACAGTAAATATTATTCAGGGGAGTGAATGTTTCTCAGTTACAGAGCCAAAGGATTTGATGAGTTCTAGGATTTTTTTTTTTCCTCTCAAGGCTAAAAATGTAATTATGGAAACACCCATGCACTGAAAAACAGTACTGTCAGTTGTTTCCTGAGCAGATAAAAGATCATTTGAAGGTAAAGAGATTTTGGATAAAAAGAGATACAAGGGCCAGGAGTTTGGCCTAGTGGTAGAGTGCTTGCCTAGCATGCACGAAGACCAGGGTTTGATTCTTCGGTACCACATACATAGAAAAAAAGCCAGAAATGGTGCTGAGGCTCAAGTGGTACAGCTCTAGCCTTGAGAAAGTCCAAGGACAGTGCTCAAGCCCAGGACTGGCAAAAAAAAAAAAAAAAAAGAGATACAAAATTAAGCTAAAAAGCAATGTAAGAGAGCATAATGTACACAAAGCAGAGATGAAACATTGCATCATAGTAAGAGGGCTTTCATTTATTTTTTTCGAAAGGACAGCACTAAATTATTTAATTCACATCTCCGATTAGTGCACTCTGATACTAATTTCAGGTGAGTTGATTTCAGATGGCCATTAAATTCTCACTGATGTTGGAGAAAGACTTCTGCATTCTGCACAAATGGGTAAATGGAGTATCTGAGAGAGGCTCTCATTCACTGCATGCCAGAGGATATTCATAAATCCACATAAACTGCAAAAGCTACTTCCCAGATCTGGCTTTCTACTTCTTCTCCCTAAACCTGTCGCACACTAAGTCCTTTCAGTAAAATAAAGAATATTAATAGCTGCTGCTAAAGGATGAATAATACATTCAGAAGAGCACTGTACAACCCCCCACAGAAGGCAATTATTATGTTCCTTGCTTTTCAAAAGTTTCTTTCTTAAAAAAATTCTTCTTTCTGGATTTGGGAGTTTGGCCTAGTGATAGAGTGCTTGCCTAGCATGCATGAAGACCCAGGTTCGATTCCTCAGTACCACATATATAGAACAAAGCCAGAAATGGTGCTGAGGCTCAAGTGGTAGAGCTCTAGCCTTGAGAATGTCTAAGGACAGTGCTCAGGCCCTGAGCTCAAGCCCAGGACTGGCAAAAAAAAAAAAAAAAAATCTAATTTCTTTTTTTTTTTTAATCGTAACCACTTGATATTTAATGTGCAATCACTAACCAAACCAGAGCCTATGGTATGCTGAGGATTAAAGAAGCAAAGTCTCTCCACCCCTAAAGAGCTCTGGTCTCTCTAGAACAATCAGACACCTAGTCTGTGCTTGAGGATAATATTAAGAAAACAATATAGAACGTTGTGGCAAAGGTATGGAAGTTTATGCTAGAACAATGGTAGATAACTCCTGTTCTGGGGTCATTGAACTTTGCCAACCTTTTCTAAATACTGAATAGATAACTGGAAATTATCTTAGTTGGTTTCTTATTAATCCTCTGGTGATAAAGAAGAAAGACAAGAGGATTTGGGGCTTTTGTTTCTTTACAAGAGCCCAAAAGTACAGCTTAAAAGCCCTTTTAAGTACAGCTTAAAAGGATAGCCAACTGCATTTTGATTAAATGAGGAAACTTTTGGTCCACGGTTCCCACAGGGAATAAGTGGTAACAGAAGTCTTCACACTCAAGACTTACAAACTTTTGAATAATCTAGTTCATTTGGTGTTTGCAGTACTGGAAATTGTATGTGAGGTCTTATTAGAAATTAACCATTTCATCCCAAACTCATAACCTAATAGAGGAAATCAAGATTGTTAGAATATCAGGTGTCAATATTGTATATTTAGAATTCAAAACTTGTAAAACAAAGTATGTACATAGTTTATATTAGTATCAAACTCGTCTCAAAAACAATAGCTGTTCAATGATGACCAGTCTCATTTTGCTCCATGTGGGGATGTCAAATAAACTAAGACTTCAGTAATACAGCAGCAGCATGAACAACAATAAGAAGGTACAGAAACCAAGGCTTTGCTGCTCAGGAAGGATTTTGTAGCTTTCTTAGAAGTTCTTTGCAAGCTGATTTTGAAAACACATGCTTGTGTGAGTAACTGGGGAGGGTTGGGGACAGGGAGAATCCTTCATCCTGGGAGCTTAATCCAAGTCAAAGGGGAGAGAAGGCAGGAGCAACATGCCCTTAAAAAAAAAGCAAATGGAACAAAATAAACCTCAGTTGGACTGAGAGTGTGGCCTAGTGGTAGAGTGCTTGCCTACCATGCATGAAGATTAGGGTTCAAGGGTTCGATTCCTTGGTACCACATACATAAAGAAAAGTCAGAAGTGGTGTTGAGGCTCAAGTAGTAGAGCTCTAGCCTTGTTTTTGAGTGGCAAAAACAAACAAGCAAGCAAACCAAGAAATACCTTACTTGTCAACAATAAGGAAAGGCTTTTAATAAATTGTGTTCATTTCTTAGATTGCATATTGTGTAGCTATTAAAAACTCATGCTCCAATTAATGTTTTATGAGTCAAAGCACCTAATAAACATTTTTTTGATACTGGGTCCAAAACTGATGACAATTTATTTAAATATACATTTATTAAACATATTTGTATATGGGTGTGTGTGTGTGTGTGTGTGTGTGTGTGTGTGTGTGTGTGTGTGTGTGCATGTGCCAGTCCTGGGGCTTGAACTCGGGGCTTGAACACTGTCCTTGAGCCTAGATTGCTCACCAGTTGGACCACAGCTCCAGACAATTCTGGCTTTTTAGTGATTAATTGGGGATAAGAGTCTCAGAGTTTTTTTTTTTTTGGGGGGGGGGCTAGGGCTGGCTTCATAGTGAAGTCCTCAGATCTTGGCCTCCTGAGTCACCATTAAATATACTTTGTTTCCTATATTTTTTGTTCATAAAATGAAAATTGGTCTCGTATATTTAATATAAAATACTATATTAAGACAGGCACGGTGGCTCATCCCTGTAATCCTAGTTATTCAGGAGGCTGAAATCTGAGGATCAAAGTTCAAAGCCAGCCCAGCACAAAAGGACCTGAGACCCTTATCCCTAATTAACCTCAAGAAAATGGGAAGTGAGGCTTAGCTGCAGGGTAGGGTGGAAGCCTTGAGTTGGAGAGATCAGGGACAACGCCCAGGCTGAGTTCAAACCTCATGACCCACAGGAAAAAACAAAAAAACACTATATTAAATTGTTATTGAATATATTGTATTATGAAGAGAAAATAGATTCAAAACAAGATCCTCCTATTAACCCGCAGTTTCATGAAGTGTTTTAATATTTGCTACAGTGAATATTTCATTTATATTAATGACAAGAATTTGAATGAGAGAATTTTCTTGCTAACTTTGTAAATATGAAAATATGTACTGAGCTGTTTCCTCCCAAGTCACCATAAGAAAAAAAATTATTTTGTTTGTTTTAAGGCATAAATCTGGGGAAAACTACCAGGACAAGAGACAATGTTTGGAAGTGAAAGCAAATGAATGAGAAAATTAGAATATCTATTCAAGTTCAAATCAAAGCTGTCAATGCAAAATTAGAAGAGCAACTTCACTGTGTGTGTGTGTGTGTGTGTGTATGATCCCAGTTCAAATCCAGCCCATACAAGAAAGTTCATAGGACACTTATCTCCAATTAACTACAAAATAAAAAGCTAGAAGTAGAGCTATGACTCAAAATGATAGAGTGCTAGTCTCAAGAGCATAGAAAAAGCTCAGGGAATGAGCCCAGGCCATGAACTCAAGACCTAATACTATTCCCCCAGCCAAAATAAACAAGCAATATAATGTAACCCTTCTATTAATTACAATAAAATATATGAAAAAAATAAAATCCAAACAAGAAAACTCAAAAGCAAAATCCAAAAGAAGAAAATCAATGGAGGAAAAAGAAAGACAATTTAGGGAAGAGGAAACAATAAGAAACCAGCACCCATCTTTCCTCATCTTGCAAATCCTTCAGAATTTTTATAAAACAACATTGCGCTGTACAATCAATATGGTAGTCAGGGACAGCAAGTCAAAATATACTTTTTTGTACTTGATAAATCTAAAGAAATTTACAGAAGCCTAATAATTAACTGTGTCAGGATCAATACAAACTAAAAGTTAAATGTAAAAATCGTCTTTGCATTACATTAAAAACATAATTTCAGCTGCTTAAAGTGTGTATCCCTTGAAAATGTACTTCCCAAATGTAATCTCTTTGCTGCTTTATATTATTGATTTTTACAGTCTAAAAAAGGAGAAGTACATAAAAAAAGGTGCCTTCGTTTACTTCACATATTAACTGAGATATGGTAGAGTCAAGGGAGAATTCAAGTAGTGTAATTCTTTCAAAAGGCAAAGTCAAAGTGCAATAAAATGAACACCAGAGAGTGGTTATTTGAAAGGAGTCGAGTAGGATCAATGGAGAAATGTGAAGACAAATGAAGAGGAAGCATTGCAGTCATGAATTCAAAGTATGTCCTACAAAATTAAGTGGAATGAGGTAAGAAATGGGTAGGGGAGAGTTGGGTGAGAATGTTGCAAAGAGTGATACTGACCAAGATGCACTGTATTCATAAACTGCTTTGTACAACAGTTTAAAGATAAGAACAATTTTAAAAGTCACAAGAACTTTTCTTTTATTCTCTGTTTTGATTCCTATTCAAGTTTTTACCCCAGAGGTACACAGTACAGTATAAAAATAACAGAATTAGCAAAATGCTTTTTCTCATTATGCCTCTCAAAGAAAGCCAGTAGAATAGTTGCACTGGGAAAATATGTCCTAAACAAGGAAAGGTATTACCAAGAATAAGAATTCTTTGGAGAGCAATGGAAGAGGTGTCATTATTCAAAAATCATTGTACAAATAATCTGACTGATGGAATTGAACCTCTTTGTATGACTACTTAATAATTTTCAAAAAATAATAAGAATTCTTTGATGCAAGTATGCACAGCTCTTTGAGATCAGCACAATACTGCTGAATTCAACATGCTTTCCAGATAATGGATTAATAGAATGAAATATACACACAGCACTTATTAAAGGAAAAAATGTTTTATCTATGCATGAAGGCAATATCATTCGACATTTATGTTGAGTTACTTGTTAATTAATTGGTTTAACATAGTCAAAGAAGCCATTCTCAGACTGAGAGACCCACCAGAATGACCTGGATGTCTTTTCAGCACAGATTTCTGAGCTCAGAAGTTCAGAATCAGGGGCCGGGAGCATGGCCTAGTGGTAGAGTGCCTGCCTAGCATGCATGAAGCCCTGGGTTTGATTCCTCAGTACCACATACATAGAAAAAAAGCCAGAAGTGGTGCTCTGTCTCAAGTGGTAAAGTACTAATCTTGAGAAAGCTTAAGAACAGTACCAAGGCCCTCAGGTCAAGTGCCAGGACTGGTTGAAAAAAAAATCTGAGGGCCGGGAGTTTGGCCTAGTGGTAGAGTGCTTGCCTAGCATGCATGAAGACCTGGGTTCGATTCCTCGGTACCACATACATAGGAAAAAGCCGGAAGTGGTGCTGAGGCCCAAGTGGTAGAGCTCTAGCCTTGAGAAAGTTCAAGGACAGGGTTCATGCCCTGAGCTCAAGCCAAGGACTGGCAAAAAAAAAAAAAAAAAAAAATCTGAATCAATAGGGTGAGAGCAGTCCCCAGAATCTGTAGTTGTTTAAAATGTCCAGGTCATTATGATAAAGAACAAGAAGACAAGTGAAGAGAGTTGGAGTAGTGGAAGCTTTTGGTGGAAGAGGTGAAGAATTGGTGCATCTGTTCTCACATAGCTCATTTATTCTCGAATAGCTCATTTGCCAGTACAGTGGTTTTCAGCAGGAATGAATTTGTCTCCAGGGGCATTTGCAGTGCTGTCTGGAGGCTTTAGGACTGTCCCTAGAGTGAGGAGGCACAGAAGGGACAATGCAACTTCCAGTTAGTAGCAGAGGCCAGGGTTAGGTGTTCCTTAACATGCAAGCACCCCCCACCACATGCACACACATAGACCCCTCAAAGAATGATCTAGTGCAGAATGACAAGTGTCCAAGTTTAGATATGATGATATGATTAGCAAGAGGTATAAGAAATGCACATTAAAAAAATCTATAATGCAGCCAGGTACCAGGGTCTCACACCTGTAATCCTAACTATTCTGAAGGCTGAGTTCTGAGGATCCCAGTTCAAAAATCATCCTGGGCAGGAAAAGAACATGTGACTCATCCCCAAAAAGTCAGAAGGGAAGCCATGGCTCAAGTGGTGGAGCACCAGCTTCCAGCAAAAAACTTAAGGAACTGCACCCTGGCTCTGAGTTGAAGCCCCAATGCTGGCACAATAAACAAACAAATAAATGACTTCTCCAGAAGAAAACCAATGACAGAACGTAGATGGAGTAGGGAGGATGAACAAGTATGAACCAGTCAATCCCATCACTGCATGGAGGCAGATCAAATTTGTTTTGTGTAAGCATCATAAAAATGAAACTGGAATAATAGGAGTCTCTTTCTGTCTTTGTTTTGTTTCTCTTTTCTCTTCTTTCCTTTTCTTTCTTTCTTTTTTTTTTAACTAGGTACTCCACACCAAACAGAGTTGTTTAAAATGATGTGGTTCATTATGTACAGGTAGAGGTGAATGGAGACCAGTTATGGTATCCGTGTTTGAAGTGTGACAGGGTGTTCTGTCTAGCGCACTGATGGATCTGCTCCTAGCCGAAAGATTGCCTCAAATCTGCGCATAAAATGAGACCTACCATCTGACATTATGCTTGAAAGCACAGTTTGCCTATTAGGATTTTTGTAACAACTCAGCTTTTTATCAAACTTCAGCTATTGCTTATTCTCTTACATGTACCTGCCCTTTTGCAACCGTCTTCAGATAGCAAAAAGATCTGAGGTGACACAACGTAATGGACACTGTGAAAATGAGGTGAAAAGTGAGGTGAGAGAGAAAGATGGAGAGTAAATGTCTTTGCCAAATTTCCTGTTATTTGTGCTCATTTTTATATAGAAGATTTGTTTTAGGTAATAGGCTGTGCCCTCTTGATCTACAAACTAGGAATGCAAGAATTTTAATAGCACTGGCAAAGTTGTTGCAGTATATCAACCCAAGTTTTCAGCCAATTTATTGTATAGCTTTGCTGTGTAGATCAATATAGTAAGAAAATACATAGAACAACCACAAAAAGAAGACAGATAATGAAAAATAGCTGAGTTTAGGCAAGCAGAAATTATTTTAACTCTTCATTTGGTTATTAGTCACTGGGTACCTGCCTTGTAGGAGATTCTAATTAACTGTAACGTTATATGCATGAATTAGATAATCTCCATTCTTTGAGAGTGGGTCATCTTCTGTGAAAGAGAAATATAAAATGAAATAATCTTAACAACCTGAAAACAGAAGGTATGGATGTGGGAATAAATAAGTTTAGCCATTAATTCATAGTAAAATGCCAGTTTTTCGTATGAATAAATCAAAGCCCTAATAAGTAGTTTCATATTTCACCTAGCTGACTAGTAATGGATTCACATTTTGGTATAAAGTCAACCCTAATGGCTTCCCTCTGCCTAGAAATATTCTCTCTGCTCTCATCATACATTCAGCAAATATTTATATGACACCTACCATGACTAAGGTACCAAGAGATTAGGCTAAGCAAATAGGAGAAGCCCATTTCATTTTGCCATCAGTTCATGCGGCTGCAACTACTGGCTTTATATTCACTCTGTCTGATTTCACATTCTATTCTTTTTTTTTTTTTTTTTTGCCAGTCCTGGGCTTGAGCTCAGGGCCTGAGCACTGTCCTTGGACTTTCTCAAGGCTAGAGCTCTACCACTTGAGCCTCAGCACCACTTCCGGCTTTTTTCTATGTATGTGGTACCGAGGAATCGAACCCGGGTCTTCATGCATGCTAGGCAAACACTTTAACCACTAGGCCAAACTCCCGGCCCCACATTCTATTCTTTTTCTATGTAAGACCCAGAAAAAAGATGTGATGTATCCATGCTGTGGTCATTAAAGTCCTCAAAGTCCCCCATGGAAGTCCCCATCCTATGAAACTTGGCAATAAATATCAAATGAAATTGTACAGTGCTTATCTCTAGTACTTCTCAATGAGGGCTGGGATCATGGCTTACAGGTAGACGCCTATCTGAAATCCTGAGTTCAAACTCTAGTACCACCACCACCCCCAATCAGGAGATAAATGTTAGCATTAATTATTGTTATAATTTCTTTATATATGATCTCTGCATTTGGCAAGATTATCTTAGCTCTATGTTTTTAAGTAAATAACAAAAACAGATGGTAATTGGAAAATAAATTTAAGAGCAGTTTCTCATACTGATACTGTGTATCTGTGAATATTAAAAAAATTATGGCTAGTCTTTTTATCAAAAGCATTCTATAAGATTGGTTAGATTAGTGTCACCTTCAAAAGTCATGTCTAGAAGGAATTCAGATGAATTGTGTGGCATCTTTGAATGTCAGCATGTGATCTAATTTATTTTTTCAAGAGACTTTCCTAAAATGTGGTCAATACCATACTCTTGACAAGTATTTTTAAAGCATTATTAAAACTGGCATGCCAAGTACTATAGCACAACCTTATAATTGTAGTACTCAGGTGACTGTAGCAAGAGGATCATGAGTTCGAGGCCATTTGGGACTATGCAACAATACTAGTTGGAAAACAATAAATTTAAAAAAAAAATTGGCTAGTGCTGGGGCTTGAACTCTGGGCCTGGCCATGGTCCCTGAGCTGCTTTTGCTCAAGGGTATCATTCTACGACTTGAGCCACACTGTCACTGTCAGGCTTTCCTGAACAGTTTATTGGAAATGAGATTCTCATGGACTTTCCTGCCCAGGCTCGCTTTGAACTGTGAGTCTCAGATCTCAGCCTTCTAAGTAGGTATGTATCCAGCAACATAAAAGATAATTTTAGCTCACATAATTATAAACTGTGCTTGTGAATAAGAAAGATAAAGAAGGTACAACTAATACATAAACTTTACTCTCACTGTATTATTTATGATAATGACTCTACCTAAACCTTACATGCATTTTATCTTCTTATCTTGTGCTTTCACTTTCTTTAATAAGAAGAGCCACCCATACCTGTAATTCTAGCTGCTCAGGTGGCTGAGGTCTGAGGATTATCATGCAAAGCCAGCCAGGGCAAAAAAGTTTGTGAGACTCTTATCTCAAATAAATTACCAAGAAAAGCCAGAAGTAGTGCTGTGGTCAAATGTAGATTGCTAGTTTTTATTACAAAGAAGCTCAAGGACAGAGTACAGGCCTAGAGTTCAAGCTCCAGGACCACAGTGGGGGGGAAAAAAAGATTAATTTTTAAACCTGATATTTATTTCCTCTACTCGGGAACATAAGATTACAAGGTATAAGGACATATTCATAAAATAAAAAAGAAACATGTTTAGTTATCAGATTAGTATTTATAAATAAATTATAGACAGCCACAGGCAAGGCATAACGTCAAACAAAGACTTTCTGATAAATTAAATGTTGAAAGGTTAAATGTTCCCAATGGGAATTTGTGTATATATTTAGAACATAATTGGTTAGACAATGATCAGATTGAAAAACTTAATTAGCATGAGAGGGATGAGTCTCTGCTACAAAATTGTAGGGGTTATTTTATATTTAGAAGTCAAACTTTCCAAAAGTCTTAGTACAATTTCTTAGTGTTGCATTCAACTATAAAGCAAGTCATTTTATCCAACTCAAGGAGATATGGACCAAAGCTGAAAGAATAGGAGAAGGTAGATATTTCCTTCTTTTTGCAAATAAGAGGAAGACCATTTAATGTCAACAGACCAATGTGACAAGCATTGCTTAGCCAGCAGTATCAAAGCTTGATTATATGAGGTCATGAATCCTACTTATCCAGCTTTTGCACATTCTTATATACACTATCTAGACTATTTGGAAATGATTATGCTATTTGGAAATGATTATGATTATAAGATGCATTTTCACATGTGTTTCTTCGCCTCGTCTTTTTCTTGCATATTTGTATACTCTGTGTGTGCATGTGTGTGTTGTATATGTGAGAGTCCACGCATGTACATGTATTTTGTATGGATGTTTGTAGTGTCTGTTGTGCATATGAATATGTGTGCATATCTGTGTGTGCATACTATGTGTTGCATGTGTGAGCATGTGTCCCTGTGGGTGCATTATGTATTGCATGTGTGTATATGTGTGTGCTCGCTTAATTGTATGTTTGCTTATGTGTTGATAGTGTCTAGAACATATTGGAAACAGTAAACTATTTTTGGAGAACTTAATTTTAATTTCAATGTGAGCTTTATAGACAAGAAGAAGCGGCTCTGATTGCAGCTAATTTCAGCAAATTAAAAAGAGCCTACGGGGAAAAGTGACTAGCAGCGATGAAATGCAATCAAGTGTGCAACAATATTGATCTTCAAACATGAAGCCGAGTAGATAATAAAATACAGTCAGGAAAAACCCCATTCGTTTTCATTATAAGGCTAGCAGATGCTAGTTTAAGTACTAGAATAAAACAAACGGCCCATTGTTTGTTATGACTGATTCTGACAACCTTGTGTTTATATAACCCTCAAGTTTGGGTGGGTTTGTTCACATTCTCAGGCAGAGTACTAACCTAGAGATGGCACTGAGACACTTTTATCTGAACAGAATCTCGTACATTAAATATTTAGGGCTTGGTGAGTCAGGAAAGGGGAAAGAAATCAAAGTATTTGTGGAGCTGTGTGGTGGAGCTTGGGGGTTGGGGCCTGGAAAACACAGCATGAACTCCAGCTCCTCCTCCACCCCCTGCAAAGCCTGCTTAGCTCTTCATTTGACTGTCAAAAAGGAAAGGCTGAGCCAAGAGTTGATCAATTAAACCAAAACAATTACTTGTTATAAACGGAAGTATTACTTTTAGTATTATTCTTTGCAGAGTGAAGACTTGGTTTGTACAGAATTAAAAAGGCTATTTCTCTGTGTAGATTATTAATATTTTGGAAGCGGAAAGGTTTTAGATAAAGCATGAGGGTTTGGGAATAGTTGAAAAGTGGAAAAGGATTAACTTTAAGAAGAAAATACTAAACTCAGTGGCCTTCTATGGAATGAGAAATTATCTCCCCACCCGCACCCCCACCCTCCTGTCTTCCTTCCATACTTCCTGCCTTCTTTTATTCATTCATTTAACAAAATTGCACTGGGTTTCAGCAGAGATTAATCTATGGGGTTGGAATTCTGGCAGGGCTGAGTGGTTAAACTTTTTTTTTTTAATTTCTTATTTCTAGTCTTGTTTTTGTTTTTTTTTTTTTCCTTCCTGTTGTAGCCCTTTATGAAAGTCTTGGCATACACATCATGTCAGGAAAGTAAATTTCTTACCTTAATTCTACCTTTTGGAAAAATGGGTCCTCCCCTCAGCTAGGAGAGGCATTTTTAGGACAGACCTGGACAATTCCTGGATTTATTCTTATATTGATGATTGCAATTAGGATGAAAGGGGAATATAGAGAAGTTTAAGAACTAGGAGATTTCAGGAATGTTAAGTACTGTAACAAAATTTAAACTATAATATAAAAAAGAATGAGTCTGGCATACACACCTATCTGACTTGTCATAGATTCTCTCTCAAATGAGGAGTAGAAGTTTACTCTCTGTCTAAGATCTTGGTATATAGCTTTGTACTCAAAGGACACAGTGAGGGAGAAAGTCCTGAGGCCAAAAGAAACTTGAAATATTTGAGGAAAAGGAAGACCAATGTTGCTAGTGTTAAGGGGAGCAGGGAGTGTTAAGGGGAGAAGGGACTAGCGCCATCCAGAATGCCTAAGAGCTCCCCGCCCCATTGTGGAAGGTCAACAATGGTACAGCCCAGCCACCTTTGCCCTTCTAGGGAGGGGCAACCTTGACCTTCTCCCCACCCCCCCATGAGGAGGGATATCCGCTTGGCTGGGGGTGGGCCTGCTTTGTGTGCAGACCTTCCCAATTTGGAGTGACAGAATTAATTGCCTAAAGTGCAGGATTTGGTATCCTGAACTTAAATAATTGTCAAGATCAGATCCAAATTTTGATTAGGGTGATTTCAAACAATGATAATAGGAGAACTTCATCCATGCAGGAACAAATCCAAAGTAACACTATGGTGTTGGAGAAAGTTTGTTTAATACATGGCAACTTCTATTTCAGATACATTTTGTTTTTCCTAGAGCACAGACCTAAAATGCTTTTCCTAAGGAAACCTTTGAGATGGAAGCTGATGAATAAATTATTGAAATAATTGGAAGGCCATCCAGGGAAAGCATACAGTGTGCAAGAATAGTGTATTACCAACAGCTCCTATGGGTTCTGTGGAGTGACTGAAACACAGCATCTCCTGGAAAGACATGTGTGAGCCATTGTGCTAAGAGCAGGGGAGACTGCGCGGACTTGCCTCAGGAAACAAAAGAAGAGAGGGGAAGGGGAGTGAAAACACAAGAAAAGAAAGACCATCTTTAAAGAACATAAGAAGCAATGGTAGCCTCTGACACCTCTAATAGATATGGGGTAGAAGATGGAGACTCCATGTCAGAATCTTCCCAGGAAATAAACAGTACTAAAGCAAACAGTCCTAAAACAAACAGGTCTGAGGTTATGGCTCATTTAACTTTAAACCCCATTATTCCCCCAAAATATAGTAGTGATAATAACAATAATAGTGGGAGAGGAAAAGGGAAAGAAAAGGGAAGTAAAAGGAAGGTGCAGGAGTGATGGGAAGAAGAAAAGGAAGGGAGGGAAAAAAGAGGGAGAAAGGAGAGAGGAAGGGAGAAAAAAATGAGGGAGAGTGCCGGAGCCAGCCGGAAGCTAACCAGGATTCCTGACCTTGGGGGTGAAGATTGGGAAAAGAAGACAAAAAAGATGGGGTCAGGAGAACTACAGTCCAAGTCAGCAGTCCAACACTCTAGCCTGAGGAGAGCTTGAGACTATAGCCTAAGGCCGTGAGCTTAAGACTATAGCACCGTTTATTTCAAGTTCCAACCTTAAATACCTTTCATAAAAACAGGACACTGCCAGGGGTTACATTCATACAAAACAGCAATCAAGTCTCAAATAGGTTAAATGAGAAGCGATTGACCCAGCCCCAAATCATGATAACAGCTTATTTCCTTGTGTACTCAATTGTGCAGGTCCAAGGTCACTGACCCCGTACCCAGTCCCCAACAGGAAAGAGGAAAGAAAGAGTCTCTTCTTGTCTGAATGTTGATTTTTTTTTTTTTGTTGGGGTAATGTATAGAGGACTTACAGTTGCATTCACCAGGCAGTAGGTGAATTACTTTTCACACATTGATACCCCTTGTCATGTTTTTGTCCCCTTTCCCCTCCCTCAACCCCTCCCAATCGTCTTGTTTTCTTCCTTCCCTTTCCTATTTTAAATAAATAAACGTATATACAATATATCAGGTAACAAAGTCAGATACAGTAATATGAGATTAACCAAAGAATAACAAAAGAGAAAAGAAATAACATAGTATATTAAGAACAACAATCACACAAGATTAAGCTCTTGGTTCCATATCCTAGAGATCCTTTCATTTAGTCTCATCCTATATGACCTTATGTACTTAGGTTTTGAGCTATTGTAATCCTCTGCTAAGAGAGTCCTAGATGTGTACTAATTATTACAAATGAGGGAAACCATGAATGTGGACATTTCTTAAAGCTATATGCCTAAATTTTTGAGGTTCAGAGGAATGAAAATATCAACATCAGACTGACAGTGTGAACACATCTTCAAGGTCATTTTAAAAGGAAAATCTTTCATGGCCATGCTCTTTAAAATGTATTTTAAGATCATTCAGTGCCATAATGATATTGTTAGAGAACTAAAAGCAGAGCCATCTACCTTGCAATGTGGTTCAGCTCATATGAGCATCTGACTGCTGTGAACAGCATCAAAATGAAAACACAAATCCACCAGGTGTGTCTGCCTCCAAACACCAAGAGCGGAAGGCTCTAAGGGGCAATTAAACTTGGTCAGAAACACAAAACAAAAATAAGCCAAACTTTAGGACGAGGGAGAGAGAGACCGAGCGAGAGAGGAGAGAGAGAGAGAGAGAGAGAGAGAGAGAGAGAGAGAGAGAGAGAGAGAGAGAGAGAGAGAGAGAGAGAGAGAGAGAGAGAGAGAGAGAGAGAAAACTGAGACAGATCAACAGAGAAATGGACTGACAATCATTCAGCACCAGCGACAGCACATTGATACACAAATTCTGAAGAAAAGTCTAAGAATTTGGAGGATGTTTGCATTTGTGAGGTCAGCCCACAGTTTTATTCCTGTCTTGGAAACAGAATAAGAATAGTTCCTTCTGAGTTGGGTACTGGTGGCTCATAATCCTAGCTACTCAGGAGCCTGAGATCTGAGGGTGGCGATTTAAAGCCAGAGATTTTTCCAATGCTCGAAACACTCTTAGGTCCAATGAACCACCAGAAACCTGGAATGGAGCTGTGGCTCAGGTGGTAGAGCTCAGGGACAGAGCCCAGGCCTTGAGTTTCAGCCCCAGTACTGGCACACCACACACACACACACACACACACACACACACACACACACACACACACACAGAATCAAGAGTCATATCAGGCAGGATTTAACCATAATGGAGGGGCTTTGTTTATTGACAAGGTGGGCCATTGATGTAGGCTTGTCTGTCTTCTTCCTGACTTGGAGATCTGCTGTAGAAGTCAGGGGGAGGAGGATGTGTGTGTCCAATGTATGCAACAATTATGGAACCCTACTGGGAAAATGAGGTCTTTTGGGTCCATGGTAAACGGTAGCTGTGCACCCTGCCTAATGGGCCACTGACTTACCTATCTCCCTCTAGTCCCTATAGGAAACTCCTCTGTTCCAGGCTGAGAGGCTCCAGCTGTGCCCTGCAGAGAAGACTGAAACTTAGCAAGGTGCTCTGCTCCTGCATCTGCTCATGTAGATGCCTGAGGTGCTGGCGGTGAGGGAAACATTAGCCCTACCTCTCCTGTAGCTTTTCTACTCAAGGCTGGCACTCTATCACTGGAATCCCCCTGCTTTACTTTTGACTTTTTGATGTTTCATTGGAAATAAGAGTGTCATAGACATTCTTGGCTGTCTGGCTTTTGAACCTTGATCTTAAGATGTCAGTTTCATGAGTAGTAGGATTATAGGCACAAACCACCAAAAGCCAGCTTTCTTAATTCTTACCTATATATGTCTCACAGTATAGACGAAGAGGCATGCAGGAGATATGGGAAAAATTACTCTATTTTTTACTTTTAAGGTCACTGAATTAATGAGGGTGACACAATGTGTGTAATGCAGCATCCCCCAAAGAATAATAAATTTGTGATAAGAATTAAGCAGTGGCCCACAGTGAATATTAAAGAGAATGTTGGGGAGTGGTCCAGTATAGAACTTTATTAGAGGAAGTGAATAAGGAGTGATTCCTTCAGCATCCTCAGCCATTTTGATAGATCAGGTTTCATCTTAACATTTCTGTCTTGTGAGTGGTAATAAAGCAAAGTGCTCAGTGTACAATATTGGTTGCTATTTTTCATTCCATGCAAGTTCCATTTTTGTACATATGATAAACTAGCTTCGGGTTTCAGATAAGATTGCAACTATAACTTTTTAGAACCTGAGTTTTTGTTGAGTCTAGACCATAAAAAAATACACTGGAAGGATGGAGTACCAAGCCTTTTAATCACCAGATTATCAGCACCTCTATAAAAAGCTTTTAAATAGCAAGAAGATAAAATGTTAAATGTGGATAGTAATTACCCGCCTTTATCTCTTGTGCCAGGTTTCAAACCTCACCATATGGATGTTTGTGCAAGATTAAATAGCTACTCAGGTGTGTAATGAGGTATAGGTACTAAAGTGAACCAAAAGACATAGTGTCGAATAGGTCAAGGTAGATCAATCCTGCAGAAATGGAATACGAAGGAGTGATTGATAGGGCTTCATGATTGCAAGCATATATCGATTTGAAGAGTTAGTTTAGCAAAATAAAGAAACTCTTCTCTTTCTTCTCATTTCAGTAGAAAAATAGTATGAGGGAAAGAAACAGAAATCCAAGATGGGGGGGGGGAGGGAGAATGAGAGAGATTTAAGACTATTCATTAGAAATACTGTGAATGATCACTTGATTTGCTGTATTTCCTCTTAAGAAATGTTTCACTCTGGTTGTGCAATTAGAGGGTCATCTGGGTGCAAGTAGCTCACACTTGTAATCCTAGCTACAAAGGAGACTGTGATCTGAGGACTGCATTTCAAAGCCAGCCTAGGAAGGAAAGCCCATGAAACTCTGATCTTCAATTAAGTACCAAAAAGCCAGAAATGGAGTTGTGGCTCAAGTGGTAGAACACTAGCCTTCAGCAAAAAGGAACTCATGGACAGCACCCAGACTCTAAGTTTAAGTCCCAGGACTGGTACCAAATTAAAAAAAACAAACAAATAAATCAAAATTAGCAGATCATTTTATCCGGGTGTTTCTTTTGATAGTTGCTGGTGGAATCAATACACACACACACACACACACACACACACACACACACACACACACACAGAGTAGACAGAACCAGGTGGTAGAAAATTGGCTTATGTTATGTTCCTACCTACTTGAGATTGGGAAGGATGACAGCTCAAGGCCAATCAGGAAGAAAAATCCTTGAGACCACTCTACCTTCATGGAGCATGTTTCTGTGATCTGAAATGTTGGCAAGCCTAATGTAGGTAAACTGAGACTTCGCCAAGTGCTCAAGTGGGACTTTTTGATGCTCTATCCAAAACGAGAGTAATAAACAAAGCTGGAGGTTTGCTCATATGGTAGGGCAAGTACAAAGCCCTGAGTTGAAAATCCTATATGAGGGGAAGAAAATGGCTTGTCACCTGCCTCCCCCCAAAACTCTAAAAGGTAGCCAACAAAATACTTGAGCATGAAGAAGGATACTTGGCTAAAATTTTAATCACACATGTATATATACATATATATATGAGTTGAAAACATGTAAGTTATACTCTAGAAAGAGAATAGGATGAGTATGTGTGTTTCACACGTATGTGGGGAGAGAAAAAAGAAAAATCCAATTCTCTTCATTTGAAGCATGAAGTTTCCCTTCACAAAGATCATCAGACAGAGAGAAATGGCAAATATTATCAATATTAATTTGAAGTTGGAATAAAATCAATGTATTTCTCAAGTCAAAGTCTGAACTTTTGAGGAAAATCAGGAAAGACAAAGAAGTTAATTTGTAAAAGCTTCAAGATATATTATTAAATAGAAAAGGCCCTGAGCAAAATATAAAACAAGGGTCTATTTTCAAAGATGTATTCAATATTTTGACATGTTTTAGAAAAAGTCTGAGAGAATACATACTAAACAGATAATAATAGTATAATAATGCTGTAAACTGGGCAATTGTTCTTGATTGTATTAAATGTGATTATATGTTTCATGATTCTGTGTGGGTATGTGTGTGTGTATGTGTGTGTGTGTGTGTGTGTGTGTATGTCTGTCTGCCTGCCTGCTTGCCTGTCACAGCCAGGGCCTCTTCATTGGTGAGAATTCTGCAGCAATTCTATGCAAAGCCCAAAAGAACTTAGCTGCTTGCTTGCTAGCTCTCACCAAATGCAAATAATATTAATGGAGACTTTTTGTTACAATCAAAGGTGATAAATACAAGTTGTCAGAGGCATAAAAGGGTTTCTTCTCCTTTTTCTTTTTTAGTTTATGTAATGAAAGACTTTCTTACAGCAATCATCTTGTAATAAAGAAAATAATGAAGCTGTATTCCAATGAAAAAAAAAAAGAAAAGCTTTTCATTTATCCTCCTCTTTTCCTCTCCTAATCTCCAGTCCCAAAGGAGATACTAACAACGTGAAACCATCAAATACAAATAGTAGAAAGTGATCTCCTGAGGTTTTTGTTTTCATTTTTTCCCACTAAGTCATCATCTTTATTGAGAGAAAAAAGATAGATACTAAAAACTATTTGTGGACTTCTTTTTAATTTTTTTTTAATGTGTCAGTCCTGGGGATTGAACTCAGGGCCTGGGCACTGTCCCTCAGTTGTGTTTCTTTGTTTTATTCTATAGGCTGTCATTCTACCACTTGAACCACAGCTCCACTTCCAGCTTTTTGACATTTAATTATAGAAAAAGAGTCTCATCTCTGGACATGGAGGAGGCTCACACCTGTAATCCTAGCTACTCAGGAGGCTGATATCTGAAGATCCAAATTCAGAGCCAGCCCAGGCACTAAAATCTGGGAGATTCTTATCTCCAATTAACCACTAGGAAACCAGAAGTGTGGCTCAAGGGATAGGGTGGTAGCCTTGATCTGAAGAGCTCAGGGACAATGCTCAGGCCCAGAGTTCAAGCCCCATAACCGAGAAACAAACAAACAAAAAGGAGTCTCATGAACTTTTTTGTTGTTTTGAATAGTCTCTTGAATATCTAGAATCACAGGTGGGATCCAGCTGTATCCAGGGATCCATGTGCGCTTTCACTGTGTTTTAGATAGCAGCCAGCATTTATTGGAATCTACACTGGCATCTCAAATTATTTTTTTAAATCTGAGAAAATGAAAATGCAGTTTTAGCCCATCTTAATTCATGATATGTTAAAAAGTACCAGTGATTCATGGCAACTCATCAGCTGTGCAATCATTTATGTTAAAATTATTCAACAAATTAACTGAAAAGATAAACTAGTTTCTATGGTACAGTTCACAGAAAGACATGGCTTTGTTTTATGAATGTTAAGCTTTACTCAGTGGAGATTATGGAATGTGTATCCTCCTTTCTCCCTAGTCTCTCATAAAATTTTAGTTTTCTAGCTACTAAATGCTGATGTCTATAATGACATTTAGTCTATCTTGGAAGCACTCTTCAAAAATCTGGACTTGATATCCAATGGCTTTTCTGAGCTAAGTCATCTAGCACAATACATACATATCCAGAAAAAGATTCCTGACTTCCTCTGGAAATTCCTACTTCAGTAAATATAATTGCCATCTACCTACTTCCTGAAAGACCTCAAGGCATGAAGCCACAGGTGACATTTCCAAAATTCATTCTATCATCCTTTATCATGGACATAAAAGAAAATAGTTTTGCCTGGAGCCAGTGGCTCAGGCCTGTAATCCTAGATACTCAGGAGGCTAAGGTCTGAGGAGCACAGTTGGTACAGCCTGAGCAGAAAAATCTGTGAGACCCTTATTGCCAATTAAGCACCAAGAGAAAGAAAGGAAAAAAGGAAGAAAGAAAGAAAGAAAGAAAGAAAGAAAGAAAGAAAGAAAGGAAGGAAGGAAGGAAGGAAGGAAGGAAGAAAGAAAGAAAGAAAGAAAGAAAGAAAGAAAGAAAGAAAGAAAGAAAGAAGGAAGAAGGAAGGGAGGGGAAGGAGGGAAGGAAGGAAGGAAGGAAGGAAGGAAGGAAGGGAGGGAAGGGAAGCTGTGACTCAAGTAAGGATAGAGTGCTAGCTTTTGAGCCAAATAGCCCAGGACCAGCACACACAGACGCACACAGGCACACACACACACACACACACACACACACACACACACACACACACACCAGGGGGTAGGGGGATAGATATAGATATAGATATATAAATATTCTTATGTGTCTTAGGTTCTATTTTTCTATAATTCTGGACAACCTGTCTTCACTGAATTATCTCTTCCAGTAGGAAATGTTGCCATGTGAGAAAGGTTAAGAAATAGATTTTTAAAATACTTAAGAAAATCAGACTTAGAGTATCATTAAGCATCAATCCGGGCACAGTGCCTCATGTCTGTAATCCTAGCTACTCAGAAGGCTGATATCTGAGGATCAAGGTTCAAAGCCAGACTAGGCACAAAAGGACCTGAGACTTATCTCCAGGTAACCTCTAGAAACCGGGAAGTGGGGCTTTGCTCAAGGATAGGGCAGTAGCCTTGAGCTGAAGAGCTCAGGGACAACACCCAGGCCCAGGGGTAGGGCTGTATCCTTGAGCTGAAGAGCTCAGGGACAGCGCCCAGGCTGAGTGCATGCCCCATGACCTCCCCACACCTCCCCACACACAAAGGAATTACTAATATTTAGTGTTTTAAGTGATTTCAGTGTTTAAGACCATCTGGCCATTGAGAATGACAGCCTTTTAATACTAATTTATTATACTACATTACATAATTGATTTAGATGGATCATTTTCGATACTATCTATACATCAATAACTCACAAATACCTATCTCCAGATACAGTCTTTTGCCCAAAGTTTTATATATTCAAATGTCCACTACACACTCTAAATTATTTAGATCTGCTATTACAGAAACAAGGTATGCAAAAATTAGTTCATGACTTTTCCATAAACCTGCAGCTTTCCCCCACTTCAGTTGTGAAAAGTCCATTTTCCTCAGTGACTCATAAAATTCCTGGGATTGCCTTTGGCTTTATTTTTCTTCCGAAATCTGGTCCATTTTGAAATTTCATTTCAATAAGATTCAAGCATATGCCACCACTTGCTTCTGCCTATATTTGTCTTTTTGTCTCTTCCTGCAATCTGTTTTCAACCTGACCTAACCCAGACATAAAATATATTCAAGCTGAGCAGTGATGTCTCATCCTTGTAATCTTAGCTACACAGGAGGCTGAGATCTGAGAATCACAGCACAAAGTCTGAGTGACTAGTTGACTAGTTAAAGTAGTCTAAAAGGTTTTGTTTTAATTAAACAGCAAGGAGTGAAAAATGAGATATGGCTCAAATATTAAAGCACCTTGAGTGAGAAAAATCCACGTGAGAGCATGTGTCCTGAAATTCAAGTCAAATTCTTTTTAATTGATAAACACAAATCCATATTTTAGTAGTATATTTTATTTTAGCAGGTTATATGTTCAAATATATCCCATCTTACAGTAATTTACAGTCATAATAAGGTAAAAAAGAAAATTCTTTACTTGGCCCATTTGTTATTTCTACTGAGGTCACTGGCATGATTCAAATAGAACCTCTGTAAACAAACCTGCATACACTTGTGCTAGGTTTAAACCCATCTCAGCTCTTCTCTCCTCTCTCCTGTGAGAAGCCATTATTCCTTAATGTAACTAACAAAGCCCTATAGCCGCTGATTTCTGTACCTTTTTTTAGATTCCTCTCTTGACATAATTTACTTTTTCTCAAAATGTAAACTCTACCTGAATTTCCTGTTCTTCTAAAAAAATTCATTTATTCACTCAGCTTTCCATGGTTATACAAAGGGATTTTATTTCAATGTGTCAAATTACATGCACAATGAATCCTGATCTGTGTCACTCTTATCATTCCTTTCCCTCACTTCCATCTATTCTATCCTGTTTTTTTTTTCTTACAGTTAAGTTTCTTTATGTGCTACTTCACTTGTTAAATCACTTCATCATAATACTTACTTGGCTGTTTGATCATGTCCTAAACTTCCCTTCATCTAAATACTGGACAATGGTTTCTCTGGGTTCTCATACACCTAAATTTGCTTCACTGGAATGCTATTCCTGCAACTACTTACTTAGTGTAGAGCAGGGACATAGAAGGTTTTAAATAAGCACATTTGCCGGATGTATATAAATAACCTTTCCAAAATAGAAACCAGTGAATCTAAGCCTGCAATTTGTCTCTCAACATTTTTTGGTTTGTTTTGTTATTCAACTGAGCTAAGATACCAATGTGATACTAATATGAAGATCCTACTTGGCTCATAGTAGAATAATTCTCCAGATAATATATGCATTTGTTATGCAACGGGATACTTTTCCTCATGCTTTTGAAGGATCGTTAGTAAATAAGTATCTTACTTTTGCATAATGGCTGACACCTAAAGGCAATCTGGCTGCGACATCAGTCCCTCCATTGCTTGCCAGGGTTGGTTGGCTAATCTGGCTGGCTAGGCCAGTGTCCCCTTCCTCCCTCATGACTCCTTGTGTGTCCCTTCCGAGGGTCTTAGATGAGGAGACCAGCCCTGATAGAGGAGGACCGGTCTCCCTTAAGGGTATACAGAGTAGCTGCGCTTCCCTGCTAGAACCTCCAAACAAGGTTGCAAGGTCCTTTTAGAAAATTTTTGTCAAATATTCCACTCAAAGATGATTTTGATTCTACTTTATGAACTTCCAGATGCCTTATAGACTATATTTGCTTTCTTGATGAGCTCACTTTTACTTATCCTCAGTGCTCAAATTCAATGATCAAGGTAATGTAACTGCATAAACACAGAATGTGACCTCTGCTCTAGAGAATTCTATTTGCACACAATGTATACTCAATCACATATACTCAATGATACATACACAGTGTATTTGTTGAAAGATGAAATTATCTATTCCTTTCCATTAGTGCTCAACTAGTACAGAAATTCCTGATGGTTTATTTTTTTCTTTCTTGGATGGTTTTACCATAATTTCTATGCATGCCTTCTGATCTAATTAATATATATACCCTTGACACACAACAAAGCAAATAAACAAAAAAGTCCCTAAAATTTCACTTCAATAGTCTACCTATCTTTCATACACTCTATGGATCTAAGTTCTGACCTGTCTCCGTAGTTCCTAACCTTTATTTATTTACTTATTTAACTTTTAATAAGTAAAAGTTGTATTCAATTATAGCCATTGTCTAGTGAGAACATGGAAGCTGCCCATTTATTTTCATTAATAAACTCAACAGGCAAAAATTTCACTCCAATTGCCAAGAGTGCTGCTGTAGATCTAGATGATTGATTGTTAGATGTCATATTATTTTTTTTAATATGGTTAAAAGAACTCAAGGAAATCATGTGATTGCCTTACCTGAAATTTGATATGATTGCATCACTGGTATATGGATATTGCTGACTAGAATATTGATAGCCTAACTCCAAAAGGGGTTTGCGTGGTAGAAAGGACAGGAAACACATAGCAAGATCCATAACTAGCAGGGTAACAGTTAGTTCCTTTTAAAGTGACCACACAGAAAAAAAGTATAGGTATTTAATGACAATTTACCATCTTCTTCCCCAAGAAAGAAAAAGGGTTGTAAAATAGACAAATAATATGCCAATATCAAAGAGAAAAGTTATAACATATAATTTTATATAGTTTATAAATTACATTTAATTATATAATTTATGCTTTATATCTGTAACTGGTAAAATTGCAAGGTTGTGACCCCAGACTAAATGACCCATCCATGTCCCTGAGGAAGACTAAAGAGCTCATTTACTGAGATCAGTATTCAGGATTTTTCCACACCTAGCCCAAATTACCATTCATGGTTCATAATCCACAATCCATATCGGGCAGCTTGTGCTGCCATTTTGAAACCCATATTTGAGAATGGGGCTCCCAATCCTGGCTAAAATCACCTTGGGAGTTTTTAAAAAATCAAGCACAGATGAGCTCACAGTGATGGAATCAGAATCAGTAGGAGCAGAGCTTTCCAGGTGGGTCTAAGGAATAGCCATTGGAGACAACCAGCTTCATGACATTGAACTATCTGTATATCTTCTAGTGACAGACCCTACACCCACACACACCCACACACGTTGTTCTTATTGCTCTCTCAGTCTTTCTTCCACAGTGTGGAACGTCTTATTCTAGCAAGGAAATTAGTAGCCTTTCTCTAATCACTCCTCCACATATCACCTTTTCATTATTTGCTAGTTTTATTTATTTATTTTTGTTTAGCTAAGAAACAGAAACTCAAATATCTAATTTTAGATGTGTTTTTCTGCCACTTTTTCACCTATCTTGTAGCTAACATCTTAAAAATTAAAAGAAAGGACTGAGATTTCCCATGTGACATTTGAATAGAATTTATCACAGTGGCAATGATGATATTAATGATGGTTACACTCAGGAAATGTATCTTATTTTTATTTATTTATTTATTCATTGGCCAGTCCTGGGGCTTGAACGGGGGGCCTAGGCACTGTCCTTGAACTTTCACAAAACTAGCACTTTACCACTTGAGCCAGAGCACCACTTCTGGCTTTTGTGCATATGTGTAGTACCAAGGAATTGAACCTGGGCCTTCATGCCTGCTAGGTGAGCACTCTATCATTAGGTCACACTCCAAGCCCAAGGTACCAGTTTAAAGAAGTAAATAAATGAAACTGGTACATTTTATTTGTAGATTGTTTTTCCTGTTTTTCAGGAATCATAATTACCCAACATTCTTCTGCTTCACATATTCCTTTGCTTGACCAAGAGGTTGGTCCTGTTTGTTTGATTTTTTTTGCCAGTCCTCAGTTTGAGCTCAGGGCCTGAGCCCTGTCCTTGGACTTTCTCAAGGCTAGAGCTCCACCACTTGAGCCTCAGCACCACTTCCAGTTCTTTTCTATGCATGTGGTACCGAGGAATCAAACCCGGGGTCTCTGTGCATGCTAAGCAAGCACTCTACCACTAGGCCAAACTCCCGGCCTCCTTTGATTTTTTAAAGCCATATAATGAATGATTGTTGTTCTTAAGGTACTATGTTATCTCTCATCTCTTTTGCTGTCCCTTGGTTATCTCATATTGTTACAGTATCTCACTTTATAACCTGATATCTCGGGTATATTTGTATTTGGTTATTTGAAATTGGATAGGGAAGGGGGGAAAACAAGATGAGAGGTGGGGGTGGGGGGGAGGGAAATGGGGACCAAGACATGTGAAAGGGTATCCATGTATGGGAATTAATGCACCATCTATCTGGCAAATATCATGTAATCCTTCTGTTAGTTACAATAATAAATATATGAAAAAAATGTTTATAGTGAAGGTGATGTACAGAGGGGTTGCAGTTACATAAGTCAGATGAGTCCATCTTCTTTTCAACAGTGTTACCTCATCCCTCATTTTTCCACCTGTTTGTTTTATTACCCTCTTCTAGGAAGAACTCAAATTCAAACCCTGAAAATTTGTATTTTCACTTTGAGAATGTACCTGCTTATTTCCTAGTCTTTCAAAGAATTTTTCATCTACCTCCTAGGAGCTGGTTAATATAACAGATACCACACCTCCATATCTTAGAATGATGAGAAGTACTCTTGGCCACCCAGAGCCACTTATAATGGCTGGAGGTTGCTAAACTACATGGCCATGTGTTTTCCCCTAGCTTAGAATAAAAAGAGTGAGTAACAGCAGCCTTTATGAGCCCTTAAGTCTCGTTTCCTGCTCCCCAGGCAGGAAATGAGCCTCTCTTTTACTTTAATCCTGTTATACTATAAAATAGATCCGAACTAAAAAAATCAAAAAGTATATTATAGATATGAAAATTTTAATGTGCAAAACCTGCACATTACAAGCAAGATAATCAAGGTTCTCTGACCATGAGTTATTAGGGCATCTGTCCACGCTACTTTCCAATTAGTCATGTGAAGATAATCACCTGATAGAATACTTCTGAAGAGGACATCCACTCTAGGAGGAAAACAATATTAACCTATAATAATATATTTTCTAGGTTAGTTAAGAACTCATTTGTGTGTGTCAATGTGTGTGTGGGGGGTGTGTTGGTGTTATGAACTGAAAAAAAGACAGTGGTCAAAACTTCTCTCTTTTCTCTCTTATCTGTCTCTCATCCTTACTTGGCTTTAAACTGTGGTTCTCTCTAATCATTAACCCATCCTTGCAATCTTCCAGTTAAAAAATGTCCCCTTTCAGCCTCCAGATTTCCAGGAAAGCTCTACAAAAGCCTTGATTGGCCCTAATTAACGTATGTGCCCATCCCCTAGGACAATTATTGAGCTAAGTGGGATATTACACTATTATTGACAAAGCTACTCCACCCACAGGGGGCAAAAATTTGAGAGTAGGACTGGAGAAAAATGCCTGTTGTGCAAGCAAATTGGAGCATTAAATGAGAGTACTTTAAGAGCTGTCATCCTGGCACTGGAACAGTGCTCAAAATATAATCTTGTACAGATTTCTTATGCATTGGTTTCTGTGGAAATATTTCCTCCAGTTCATTAACATTGAGTTTGCCATTTGATTATTGATCAGTATAATCTCTGGCTTGTCAAAGTGAATGCTGGTTATCTGCAAATCCCCCCCCCCACACACACACACATACACAGAAATGAGTATCATTGGAAACTTGAAATGGTGCATGAGGGGTTTTCATACTGCTTGTCATTTTTTCTTGTTAATGGAAACTGAAAATGGAACATTTTTGGGGTAGGAAATTGGCAAATCATGTATAATATCATGAACACTCTTCAGCAGCAGTAGCTCAAGACACTAGTGCTTAAATATTTCATGTCCAATGCTTTGTGGGTGGTGCTCAGATTTAATGAGGAGTCTCTTTTGTGACTGTCTAATTGCTGGATATTTTCAATTTCCTTCCTCAGTACTGTGATATAATGTGCAACGCTTTTTTTCTTATTTGACAATGTCTCCTCAAACTTATCGATTCTTGTCTTTTTTGATAAGATAATGGATCTCCCTTCCAGCTATATTATTTTGTAATTTTATTCTATCTTTGAATGTTTGCTATGGACAACGAAGATCTGAATTCTTCCCTGATATGCAGACCTGCCCATCCTCCACTTCCATATAAGATACCCAAGCAATGTCTACTCAGCATTAGGAGTCTGTAATTCACTAGAAAAATCACATCTGAAACAATGTTTTATGATCTGGTAGTTAAACTTTTCCATTGTATCTTCCCTTTAAGGAACTAAATCCTTTTTTTTTTTTTGGTCAGTCCTGGGGTTTGAACCCAGGGCCTGGGTACTGTCTTTAGCTTTCTCAAGGCTAGTGCTTTACTACTTGAGTCACAGAATCACTTCTGGCTTTTTACTGTGTATGTGGTACCAAGGAATTGAACCCAGGACTTTATGAATGCTAGGCAGGTACTCTACCACTAGGTCACACGCCCGACTCCAAAGGACTAAATTTTTAACAAGCACATAAAACAATTGATGCTTGTTGTTGTTGCTGCTTCATTTTAGTTTTGCTTTATAGTAATTTTCTGATTGAAATAAGACATTAAATATATAAATCTTCCATATCATGAAAGCCTCTTCAAGAATACCAGTTTGGCCAGATGCCGAAACCTCAAATCTGTAATCCTTCTCAGGAGCCTGAGACCTAGAGAATTCAAAGTCATCCCACTCTGAAATGTCTGTGAGATTCCATCTCCAATTATCCAATAATATGCTCAAAGGGTAGAGAACTCAACCTTAAGCAAAAAAGTTAAGCTCAAGTCCCTGAGTCCAAGCTAAACAAGCAGCACATAATCAAACAAATACTATCATCTAAACTCGCTTGTTGCAAGCAAGCTTTATATTTTCTGCTTTTTAATCTTCTTGAGTTGCCTTTTACTAACAGATTTAAAAAATTCAAGTACTGTGATCAAAATTCCACAGAGATGAATAAATAAATCAACAGCTGTTTACTAAGTCTAGAATTGCCAAAGGGAGAATGATAGTAATCTCTTTAAAGACATGAAAGAAAAAGGCAATAATTTTATTTGTTTTACTTTGACATGTAAAACAAAATGAAAATAGTACTTCCATAAGAAATGAAAACAATGTTTTATCTAACAAGAAGATATTGATTATTCTAAAAATAACATTTTCTCCCAAATATTTTTTAGTAACTTTCTTAGCATAGAAAGGAGGGCTAAGTTCTAGGCACTTTATTGTACAGCTTTATAAAGTTATGTTGTAGGGTTTTTTTTAATGTATTATAAGCCTTTTTTTAAAAAAAACAGTAAATTATATTGATGAGGTTTTTATACTTAAGCCTACATTTTATTGTATTATTATATTCAAACAAATTGAGGCACAATATTTCATTAGGCTTGACAAGTTTCTTATTGAACATATAAAAGACTATCAGAACCCATTATACATTTTAGCAAAGAGGATCAATATTAGACTTTGAAAGTTTTTGAAAAACTACTTTTGTATTGTTGCTGTAATTTCAGCATGAGATTCATTAAAAAGAAAAGTGCAAAGCGTTGAGTTCATTCCTTAGCTCTAGGGAAAGAAAAAAAAAAACAAGTAATGTTAGCAGCAGTGATACAAAAACATTATATTCTCATAAAATTGTTAATTTATCAAGACACAATAATAACCCATCATGTGTGACAACTAATGGCTTTCAAATGAAACAAGAAGCTGAGAAAAAGTAAGCCAATATAGTAGTCATTGTAAACTCAGGCATTCATCTTAGTATTTGAGCAGATAGAAAATTAACACATGCATGAATGGAAACAGCAGTGGCAAAATACCAGCTTGATGTCACAATATAGACTCCGAATACACATTTTTTTTTAAAGGCACATGAAACATTCATAACACACAATAGACTTTAGTTGGAGAAGATCTACTGATTTAACTGATGGGAAACATTTTTTGTTAACAATGACATCTAAGGATGGATGTCCTTGGATTTATGCTCTTTGCTATCTCATTTTCAGGTGGCAGACCACAAGGGAAGCAAGTCTGAGATTTGAGTCCTTGGGTTTTACAAAAATCTAGTAAAACAGTCACTCCTGGTCCCTGGAAGATCTTAAATGCACTTCATGAAAAAATCCAAAGTGTTCACTCTGAGAAAAAAAGCAATGTTTACTGATTGTTGTGCACATTTCTTGGTCCCATCAGGTTATTCTGTTGCTCTCTGGCGTTGGTAGGGTCACCAGATCTAGGCTTCTGTAGAGTTAAGGAGCTACTGGGCATCTATTCTGAACATCATAACCCAGAATATGATAAGGACACCTGCTCAGTCATGTTCATCTCTGCACTATTCACAATAGCCAAGCAATGGAAACAACTCAGATGCCCTACTGCAGATGAATGGATACAAAAAAATGTGGTACACATACAATGGAATTCTACATAGTCAACTGACAAGGTAAAATAATGACTTTCACTGGGAAGTGAAGTGGATGAAGCTAGAGCAAATCATATTGAGTGGGATAAGTCAAGACCAAAGGAACAAAAGGTGCATGGCATTCTTAATATGAGGGTATTAGATCCAAACAGTACAAGAGCGATGACTCAAAAGAAGAAAAAAAAAAAGAGCGATGACTCAATATTTGGGTACCCAATGTTATGAACATGGTCTTGGAGATATAAGCATAACTACATAGACATAAAAATCTACGATGTTTTATTACATACATTAATATGTATATATCACATACAAACCCTCAGCTTAATTTTAATTATGTTCTAAAACCTAAGTGCCTGTGATTGTATAGAGATTCCCTTCTTGAATACTTGTTTGTTAAACATGACATTTGAAATATGATGTAAAAATCAATGTTAATAAATTCTTTAATATTTTTTTTAATTTTTAAAATGACTCACAACAGAATTAAACAGTTGTTTAGGGATTCTGAGCAGTTAAATAAATTTATAATAGCAAATCAGAAATTATGGAATTTTAGATAAATATATTGAAAGAAAAAATTAACTTCTTCCTAACATTTTCTACCTTCTCTTAATAGCTATTCTTTTTTTTTTTTTTTTTTTTTGCCAGTCCTGGGCTTGAGCTCAGGGCCTGAGCACTGTCCTTGGACTTTCTCAAGGCTAGAGCTCTACCACTTGAGCCTCAACACCACTTCCGGCTTTTTTCTATATATGTGGTACCAAGGAATCGAACCCGGGTCTTCATGCATGCTAGGCAAGCACTTTAACCACTAGGCCAAACTCCCGGCCCCTTAATAGCTATTCTTTATCATTCTAGATTTCCTGAAAACAAAGAGGAATTGACCAAATATAGGTACAGATTTATCTTTTTAAAAATTCTATTACAGTGATATATTTGGTAAAAAAGGATTAATGAATTTTTAATCAGCCACTATTTGACAAAATAGTCAAATTATCTTAATTTTTAGTTTTTTAAAATTATCTTAATTTTTCATGTATAGGAAAGTATCCTTATTCCATCTTCTATTTAAAAAAAATACTATTAGCTAAGGACATATTCTTAGCTGCAAGGCACAATTGAGGTCATCAATGTTTTCTTATTTAAATCATGAATAGTTACATTATACAAATGTGTTCAACTGAATGACACTTTAAAGAATGGTTCATCTCCACATCTCAATTTTAACTCCTACTCTTTGCTCTTCATTTTGTGTGTGCCAAGTTTAGTTCATCGTTCAACTTTATTCATGTATAATTATCTATATACAATGCCTGCCAAACTTGATTTCTGGGATTATCTCTAGTGGTATAGATTGGGTTTTTCCATGACGGTTTTTATTTAATCTTAAAAACCAAATCTAAGTGAAGGGCCAGGAGTTTGGCGTAGTGGTAGACTGCTTGCACGAAGACCTGGGTTCGATTCCTCAGCACCACATACATAGAAAAAAGCTGGAAGTAGTGCTTGTGTGGCTCAAGGGTAGCCTTGAGAAAAGTTCAAGGACAGTGCTCAGGCCCTGAGTTCAAACCCCACAATTGGCAAAAAAAAAAAAAAAAAAAAAAAGAAAGAAAGAAAGAAAGAAAGATCTAAGTGAATTTCATATTAAAGCACACAACATATCTATGCCAACTTTGAAACAAATGTTAATATTTAAAGCCTTGATGTTATCATGCAATCACATAATCTTCTATTTTCTCAAAATGTATCCAGTCTTATATAGAGTCAGACACTTAGGAGAATACACACACACACACACACACACACACACAGCATTTAGATGTCATTGTGAAGGGTAAGAAATGTGTCATGAACATACTGGGTTTTATCAGTCCTTTTTAGGGGTTCAATTGTTCTATATGTTTATTAAGAAACAGAGGATATGATATAAAAATCAATGTTAATAAGTTATTTAAATTAAAAAGAAAGAAAGAAAAGAAACAGAGGAATTTATTTTATTGTGGGGGGAGGGTCAGTCTTGGGACTAGAACTCTGGGCCTCAGTGCTGTCTTTGAGCTCTTCAGCTCAAGGCTAGTGCTGTACCACTTTGAACCACACACTACTTTCGGTATTCTGGTGGTTAATTGGAAATAAGAATCTCACAGACTTTTGTGCCCGGGTTGGCTTTGAACCTCAATTCTCAGATCTCAGCCTCCTGAATATCTTAGGATTACAGGTGTGAGCCACCGTGCCCAGCTTAACCAGAGGAAAAGTGAGAGATTTGTTGCATCGGTATAAGCAGAATGGTCCCTGGTTTGGAATAACGAATATACTCAAGGATCTCAGACATTTTTCTTACTCATAAAAAGCCTAACTACAAGAAGCAGTGCTTAAGCCTGGGAAGCCAGGAAAACTCTGAGCTACACACCCCTAGTACAGCCAAGCACTAAATACAACTCATTGGTCTTTTAGAATAAGTTGAATTCTTGGAAATCACAAGAAGAAATTTACAGCGATGACCCATAAGCTGCAGAAGGCTTGGGAAGTATCTAATACCAAATGAAACAATCTAAACTATTCTATTAATGTATACCACAGTAAACATATATTTGAGATAAAGTAAGGCCATAGCACTCTACCTTCTAGGATGTAATCTGTAATGATACTCCCTTTTCCCCTAGGTGAAACTGATTAGGTGAGTATTATACAAGAATGTTACACAAGGCGTATGTGTGCGTGCACACAGGCACGAGTACATGTGCACATGTAGACGCGTGTATGTTCATCCTGGAGCTTGAACTCAGGGAGAGGACACTGTCCCTGAGCAGTCTACTACTTGAGCCACAGATTCAATTCCAGTATTTTGATAGTTTATTGGAGATAAATGTCTCATGGACTTTCCTGCCTAGGCTGGCTTTAAACCATGATTCTTAGATAGCAGCCTTCTGATTAGCTAGAATTATAAGCATGAGCCAGTAGTACCCAATGTATATAAGGATTTTTAACAGATGAATTCCAGTGCCTCCAAACAAGAGCTCTATTTATTTTTATTTTTTATTTTTTTGCCAGTCCTGGGCCTGAGCTCAGGGCCTGAGCACTGTCCTTGGACTTTCTCAAGGCTAGAGCTCTGCCACTTGAGCCTCAGCACCACTTCTGACTTTTTTCTATGCATATGGTACCAAGGAATCGAACCCGGGTCTTTGTGCATGCTAGGCAAGCACTTTAACCACTAGGCCAAAATCCAGACCCAGCTCTATTTATTTTTAAAGTATTGTGTGGAAGTATTTAAAATTTTAAATATTAGGGAAAAAAGGGTAATCTGCTCTCACCATGCACATACCTGCACACGCTCCCCCAAGAATCAAGAACCACTGAAGTGTGATAGATTTTTATTTTCCGTAGCCATCACTTTATGTAGCCAGAAGTTTTGCTTATAAATGCTGTTCTTCATGCACTAACTAGATTAAGTGTATGCAACAAAGCCAATGGAATATTTTACGTTGATCAAAGATGTAAATAATATTTTGTTGCTCTGTTCATTCAACCATGTGATTTGGGGCTATATGAATTTGTAAGTTAGGCCATAAGACATGAATGCTAACTAATAAAATAGTTGCAATTAGCCTTCAGACCTGTGTTAGAACTGAGAAGGTGCTATGGCTGAAACTTAAATTTTCCTGTTTTCTGCCCTTGTCTCTATAGTTCTTATTTTGATGTGCATGTACATCTCCTGGGTTTTTCTTTTTTAAATGCATGTTCTGAGCTAGCAGGTCAACAGCAGAATCTGGAGTTCTGAATTCCTAACATGAAGGTCCTGATGGGATTGAGTCATTAAATACTGAGCTTTTACATCGCTGAATATTTATGGCTCCATAGTATCTCATATGTTTTGAACTCCAAATATGAGATTTTTGAAAAGGCAACATTACACAACTTCCCTTATTGCCTATTCAAAAATGAAAGTCAGAAAACAAGCAAAGTAATATAATATATATGCATATGTACATATATATGCATATATGCATATATATTGTATATTGTTTGGATTTTTTTTCTTTTTTGGTTTTTGAGACAAAGTGCAGGATAGCACCTCAACAGTAAGATGCAAAATAATTCTATAATGAGGGCCAGGAGTGTGGCCTCGGGGTAGAGTGTCTGCCTAGCATGCACAAAGCCCTGGATTCCATTCCACAGTACCATATACCTAGAAAAAGCCAGAAGTGGTGTTGTGGCTCGAGTAGTGGAGTGCTATCCTAGAGAAATCTCAAGGACTTTTGTGCCAAGCCTGTAATCCTAACTACTCAGGAGAGTGAGATCTGAGGATTGTGGTTCAAAGCCAGCCTGGGCACTAAAGAACATGAGACTTTTATTTCCAATTAACCAGTCCTGGGCCTTGAATTCAGGGCCTGGGAACTGGATGCTTTTTGCTCAAGGCTAGTACTCTGCCAGTTGAGCCACAGTACCACTTCTGGCTTTTTTTTTTCTTTGTATGTGGTAGCAATGGATCGAACCCAAGGCTTCCTGCAGACTAGGCAAGCACTCTACCACTAGGCCACTCCCCCTACACTCATCTTGAACTCAGTCTTTCTTCCCCCTGAATTATAAGAAAACACATTTCTTTCATTTAAGCCCAAATCAGTCTGTGAACTTTGTTATGATGGCCCTAGCAGACCAAATCATTTATGTTCAATAGCCTCTGATAATTTATAGGGAAAGTCAGAGGGAAGGCTTGTAATATTGTGGGCGATGATTACACCCACAAAAGCCACTTGATTTGCTTCAACACTCCCTGATCTCTCATTCAAAGAACACAAAGACTAGAAAGCCATGGATTTAAGTGAAAAGTCTTAAACAAAAATGTCCCCTTGAAGTTTGCTTTCCTGATTTATGATCTTCAAAGTCATGAAAATTTTTTGACTAATGGCTACTGAGTGAAAGAAATAGTCAAGAGATGATTTCCTGAATATAAAGTACAGAGTCCTGTGTAAGGCAGATTGTTAGGAACAATTCGAAAAGCTGGAGTGTAAAATTCCATTTCTAACCTCTGCTTCAGAAAAGTCTTTAATATATAAGACATGACTACTTCTCCTTGGTTAACTTGGAATGTTGGCTGGAAAGGCAAGACTCATTATTCATTTTTTATTCTATAACCATTTAAATCCATTGCAGCCAAGGAGAAGAGAAATTCACTAAAGGACTTCTAATTAAAACTATAGGGAAGTTTAAAGTGACTTCATAAAGATGTCATGGCAATGCAGCACGTTAGTAAATCATGGTAACTCCTCAGATCGAAGCAAATAAGCACCATCTATTTCTTCTGGTATTTTTATCTTAGATATGATTCCCTGGCCCACTTCAGGTGCCTCTTTGACACACATTCAGCTCTTTCCTCTCCTCCCCAATAGTATCTGTAAGATGATGTAGGAGGTTCTTCTTCAGTAAAGGAAAAACTAATGTCTTCTTTTTTTTTTTTTTTTGCCAGTCCTGGCTTGAGCTCAGGGCCTGAGCACTGTCCTTGGACTTTCTCAAGGTTAGAGCTCTACCACTTGAGCCTCAGCACCACTTCCAGATTTTTTCTATGTATGAATCCGGGTCTTCATGCATGCTAGGCAAGCACTTTAACCACTAGGCCAAACTCCCAGCCCACTAATGTCTTCTTATATGTAAGAGGTTTTAACAATCCTCATTCTATATAGCCTCCACTCAGGCAACCTTTTACTCTTTCCTCCAAGCATTTTCCTTTCATCTTATTTGCAATAAAAATAAAATGACCAGGGCCGGGAGTTTGGCCTAGTGGTTAAAGTGCTTGCCTAGCATGCTTGAAGACCCGGGTTCGATTCCTCGGTACCACATACATAGAAAAAAGCCTTGAGAAAGTCCAAGGACAGTGCTCAGGCCCTGAGCTCAAGCCCAGGACTGGCAAAAAATAATAATAATAATAATAAAATGACCTAGCCTACTATGTGGAAACAAGTCCATCACTTTCTGACTATCTTCCCCAAAATTATTGGCAAACCTTAAGAAAATTTATGAAGCATCATGAAGCATCAAATTAAAGTGCTCCACAGAGGAAAATATATGTCATTATAATCAAGTCAGAAAATAGACTATTTATCTCCATTCTCTATGCAATGCTAAACACCTGTGCTACCTTAAACTACTCTCCACACTCAGTGACGTGTGTGTCTTCATTTCACCTCATGATGAAAATGAATACTGTGTAAATCTTCTTCAGCATTTTCCCAACCTCAGCTTCAATCTTTGACCTATATCCACCATCGATGGCCACTGGTAAATTCAGCCATAAGCTATAACTTCACTGGATCCAGATCGTGCTTTCACAGACATGCTTTCTATGAAACTGTACTGTGCATATTTCATTATACTATAGCTTCTGCCTCAGTAAGTCAGGAGTACAACCTGAAATTCTGTAATTCTGACAACTTCTCATGTGGTATTAATGCTATAGATATGAATGTATCTACTGGTTTAAAATAGCCCCACTTTTTTCCCTTTGTGCCAATTGGGGTTCATACAGAGTCTCTGGAGGTTAAATTTGTCTGGATACTTCCCTGTCATTTCTCCCAAATAATTGATCAGATCAGTGAATCAGATAATATTTGTTGAATCCTTATTACAAAAGCCTGTAGTAAAATAGTACAACTTTATTTATATTTCAACAGGTTTTCCACTGTGCTATTTTTTCAGTCAGTTCCAGAATCCTTTCCAAGAGACAGATGTATATTTAAGACCTAGCTAAGTCACAAACACAGTTGAATTCCAATTCTATCTCAGAAAACTTAATTTGCATCTTGGAAGAGAGAAAGATTTCTATTATCCACCCCCTCATAAAAGCTCACCCTTACCCCAGGATTTCAAGTTTATACCTTTTCAAGGCTCAAATTGAAATTTGATAATGTTTAGAAAGACTTTCTTTTGGAAACTCAGGGTCTATTTTTCCCCCTATCTTAAATAATCTTGTCTTGAAGGAAGTGTTTTATATCACATAATCAGTTATTTAACATTATCTTTATTTTGGATGGAAAACCCAGAGACCAACACCTAAGAGAAAATTATTGTACACCATGTATTCTCTGGCCTTTATAGATCTGTCTAGTCTAAATGTAGAATTTGGAGAGTACTTTTCTACTAATCCAAAGTGGTGAGAAAAGACAGAGTTCATCAACTTGTAAGCAATATTAGTGCTGCCTTATTCCAGCCAAGAAAAATGTAGAAAATAACTAGTTCCAAGCACACAGTTCTGAAATGCTATAGAGTCTTTTTAATTTATTTATTTTAGGATGAGGCACAGTAGATGGGGAGATTCTATGCTTTTCATCAGAGTATCTCCTTTTGTTGTCACTGGATGATATCTTCTCTTTACTACATGGGGAAATTGGTTCCAAGTTATTAGAACCATTATTTCCTTTCTTTCATTATTTCAATATTTTTGTCTCAACGCAATCTTCCTTTTTGTGCCTGAGCACATTTACTGTGATAGTATGAAGCTTAAATTCTCTGGACCACAAGACCCACCCCTCCCCCCACACTCTAATCAATTCACTCCTTCCTCTTTTCATGACTCACTTTTACAGAAAACCCCTCAAAGATGGTTGTCTTTTCTACTAAAATCTGTGAGTCAGCAGTGTTACAGAATCACCTGGACACTAGATAGACATAGACATAGGCACCCATGCCGGGTCTCTTCCTGCACTCTCCTGAATCAGAAATTGTCCTTTGGCAGATCTCCAGCATTCACAGTGACAGTAAAGTTTGAAAAAAAAAAAATCCCTGATTTGTCACACCAGTTTCCAAGGCCTGCATTTTTTCTCTTCAACCTACTTCAATAAATTTCTGCTTTTGATTTTTCCACTGAAGCAGTTATTCTCAGTGTCAACAACTGCCCCCACACGGTGAACTCCACGGGGCAGATCTCCGTTCTTATCTTACTGGATCTCCAGTTCTTCTAGGTTTTCATTCTCAAATCTATTCACATGGATGAGTGGGGGCCCAATCTTTTTCTACCCTTATCTATTCTCTCACTGGTCTCATTTACTTCCATGGCCTTTAAGAGTATCTGTGTATATGAAACCTCATATTTCATAGGTTAGGAAAAATACTAACTTCTTCTTGGAACATGTACAGATTTTCCAAAAAGAAATTAATCATACTTTCTTCAAAGTAATATTCCTGTCACTTTGTACTTCCAGCCTCTTACTTTTTCCCCCATTTTACTTTTTTTGTATGCTTCCCAGTGATATAATCTCTACCGTATTAATCTTTATATTCAAGATCTCATCCATATATAGTTTTTCATGTGACAAGTGCTTCATAAGTGCTTATCAGAAAGAGTGGTTCACACCTGTAATCCTAACTACTCAGGAGGCTGAGATCTGAGGATTAGGGTTCAAAAAGATACTTGGCAGAAAAGTCCCCTGTGAGACTCTTATGTCAAATTAACCACTCAAAACTACAAAGAGCTGTGGCCTTGAGCAAAAGAGCTCAGGACAGTACCTAGCCCCAGGCCTTCATCTAAAGAAAATAAACACAATTTGAAAAAAAAATGACAATATGGCAGATTATGTTCCTCTCAGCACAAAGTACTAAATGTCTTTCTTTCTTTCTTTTTTTTTTTCTGTCTTTAGCTTAAGGCTACCACTCTACCACAATGCCACTTTCAGTCTCATAGACGTTCCTGTCCAGGCATAGATCTCAGCCTCCTGAGTAATGAGCTGTGAGAAACTGGCACCTGGCCCAAATACCTTCTTTCTTGGATTTGAGAAATAAACAGAGATAAAAGTACCTTAGGATACTATCTGAAAAAAAATCATCAGTCTGTTGTAAAATTTTGATTAATTTTTTTACACAGGATATTCCCTGAATCCTTTCAGAGTTTTCTACCCATATTATCCCTTAGCAATTATGCTGGAAAGCTTCCACTTTTGTTAAACAACCAGATCCATCTATAAGACATCTCTCAGAATCAAAATTCTCTGTTGCTTAATGTTAATTTTTTGTTTGGTTTTGTTTTGTTTTTGTTTTTTTTTTTTTGCCAGTCCTGGGCTTGAGCTCAAGGCCTGAGCACTGTCCTTGGACTTTCTCAAGGCTAGAGCTCTACCACTTGAGCCTCAGCACCACTTCCAGCTTTTTTCTATGTATGTGGTACTGAGGAATTTGTGCATGCTAGGCAAGCACTTTACCACTAGGCCAAATTCCCAGCCCTAGAAACTTTTCTTTAAGAATCATATATTATTGATTGGTCAGTTCCCCTCATCCAGTGGAAATTCTGAAAATACATTTAACAAGTTATTTAAACAATTGACTAAACTTAGTAAAATTAAATTGATATTTAAAGTTTGTCAGGGAAACAAGAGTTTGGATCTAAACCCTGCTGCATAAACTTAATATTTTGTGGCTTCGAATAAAGCTTTACCAAATCAACTCCAGAAAATGGAAGCATAGTGTTTTTGTTCCAGTTGCTGTTTCTTCTTCTTTTTTTTTTTTTCTTATCTTGTTTGTTCATTTATCTGACTTAGAGAGAGTGGGTGGGAGCACAGAAATAGAGGGATATAGGGTGTACAATATACCAAACATTATGTTGAAAGTGAATTATACAATTTGTGATGGGAACAGGAGAGAAGGGGTGACATTGTCCACAGAGAAATGTACTCTTTTTTTTTTTTTTTTTTTTTTGCCAGTCCTGGGGCTTGAACTCAGGGCTTGAGGACTGTTCTTGGGCTTTCTCAAGGTGAGAGCTCTCACTTGAGCCACAGGACCACTTCTAGTTTTTTCTATGTATATGGTACTGAGGAATCAAAGCCAAGTCTTCATGCACGCTAGGCAAGTACTCTACCACTAGGCCAAACTCTTTACTTGACTTACGTAACTCCTCTGTACATCACCTTTACAATAATAATTTATATTGGAGTGCTGACTTTCCATTTCCTCACTCATAGAACTCAGAATAACATCCATGACTGCAGTGAGAGTCAAACAAGTTTGAAAACAGTACTGTAAATTACAGAGAATTAATATAAGAGATTGTTTTATTTATTTATTTATTTTTGGTTGTGGGACTTGAACTCTGGGCCTGGGCACTATCCCTGAGCTCTTCAGCTCAAGGCTACCACACTACCCCTTCAGCCACAGTGCCACTTCTGGTTTTCTTCTGTTTAATTGGAGATAAGAGTCTCACAAACTACTGCCTGGACTGCCTTTGAACAGCAATCCTCTGCTCTCAGCCTCCTGAGTAGCTAGGATTATAGGCATGAGCCACCATGCCTAGCTAATATGAGAGATTTTTAAGTGAAAATTACAATGAGAGCTTGTAAAATACCATAATTGAATCTAAATTGCTGTATTAGATGACAATAATGCATTTCAAAAATTAAGCACCCAACTAATATCATAATCTGAATTTAGATACACAGCATGAAGTTTCTTTGTTCCTCAGTCTAACAGTATAATAAGATTATTAAGAATACTAATAATTTTTATCAATTTGATTTCAAGGTAAAATAAGATTGAATAAACAGAAATATTAGACAGACCGATTGGAAAGAGACTAACTTACAATAACAAAGTGATATTTTGTAAGTCAGTTGTTAATAAGTACTTAGAGATAAAGCATGCTTGCTTTTCCTGTCCTGTTCCAGCTCTCTGGGCTGAAGATCTAAGATCTATCCACATGAATCCAAGGCCAACCATCCTCTCTTTTTCCCTACTTTACCCAGTCTTCTATAACTACAGCTATCTACTTGTCAGGTAGGTTTTTGACCTCCAATCCCACTATTCCCATTGTAACATCCCCAGGGAAACCTCCAACTTGACAACTCTTTTCTCTTGGTTTCTCAAAACATAGAACCCTATTTATTATTCTAAGAATAGGTGTGTTTTTGTCATGTAAGAACATGATCATATGGGCAGCATTCTTTGATTCCATCATTATGCTCTTTCTTGTCTTTTCCCACTCAAAGCTGGTTCTACTTGAGCGCATTTCCACTTCTGGCTTTTTGCCAGATCATTAGAGACACAAATCTCTTATATTTTCTACCTGGACTAGCTTTGAACAGGGATCCCTCTATTTCAGCCCTTAAATAGCTAGGATTACAGTTGTGAGCCATTGGGAATTTTTACACTAGTTTTGATCAAACTATGGTTAATCTTTGTTGTTATTGTTTATCAGTCATGGTGCTTGAACTCTGGGCCTGGGTGCTCTCTCTGAGCCCTTCAGCTTAAGGACAGCACTCTACTACTTGAGCCACTTCCTAAACTATGGTTAATCATGATTGATGGATTCCTTGGTACTCTTTAAACTTTCTGCATACCATCAAGTTACTTGTCTCATCCCAATTCTATCTGGCTCTGCAAGTTTGGCTTGCAAATTCCAAGACAACAGGAATCCCATCCCCAGGGCCTAGAACAGGAAAGAACTCAAGTCTGCATAGTTTCTCTCAAGCACTTTTTTTTCTTTCTAAACTGTTGAAACTGTTGGAAGAAAATATATTCCTAACACTTTTTTGTTATATATGTAGTTATATATACACATATATGCCGAATATGTACATATGTTCATCATGTGTATGCATATTCTTAATAGAATAATTGCCATGACTAATATTTCAGCAATCCAAAAATGTCTTGTTTCTACACACTACCCTTTGTGGGCAACTTTAAAAGGCAACCAGCTTTTCCTTCATGGTCCCTAACTTATTCCAGGAATTAAAACAGCCCTTGAGACAATTCTGAAGATAATATTTGTTTTGAGTTACCTTTCCAGTCACGTCGAAACATAGCTAAACCAGGCGTCAATGATTCATACATGTAATCTTAGTTACACTGGAGACTGAGATCTGAACATGATGGTTCAAAGTTAGGCCAAGTAAGAAAATCCATGAGCTGTTATCACTAATTAAGGAGCAAATAGAACTATGGCTCAAGTAGTAGAGTGCAAACTTTGAGCAAAAATAGCTAAGGAACAGCTCCAAGCAGTGAGTTCAAGCATCAGTTAGTACTGGCCTGTGCACATGTTGAGTGCATGTCACACACACACACACACACACACACACACACACACACACACACACACACACACAATTGTATATTAAAATAACAAATTCAACTTAGAGAATTCCACAGCACAAAATGGTCTGCTAGCCCTACTGTCAGTGCATGCTTTACTTCAGAACTGTGTTGGGCAACACAACCAATAGCCTCTGTAGTTCTGTGGCATTAAGGAAATTAAAATAACACGAAATGGCAGAGGACAATGGCTCATGCCTATAATCCTAGCTACTCAAGAAACTAACATCTGAGGATTGCTATTGGTAGCCAGCCCAGATGGAAAGTCAGCAAAAACCTGAAATGGTGTTGTGGCTCAAGTGACAGAACAACAGCTGAGAAGGTGGAGGAGGGAGAGGAGGAAGAGGAAGGAAGAAGAAGAAGAAGAAGAAGAAGAAGAGAGAGAGAGAGAGAGAGAGAGAGAGAGAGAGAGAGAGAGAGAGAGAGAGAGAGAGAGAGAGAGAGAGAGGGAGAGAAGGAAGGAAGGAAGGAAGGAAGGAAGGAAGGAAGGAAGGAAGGAAGGAAGGAAGGAAGGAAGGAAGGAAGGAAGGAAAGAACGTTATCTCACTTCTAGCCAAAGATACATCCTAACCAGCTCAAACCAAATGTGAAGAGCTTATCAGCGCTGAGGAGGGGATTAGAAATTAATCTAGTTTGTCCTCCTAAATTGACAAGTGATATTAAAACTCCTTTGAACAACTAGAGAGACAATATTTTTATAAGAGGAAAGTAATCTAGTGTGAGTGCTCTGCTGAAACGCATAAGTAATGATATCAACGGGTTGTAGTTCTGAAATGCAGGTTAAAGAAAGTGTGTGTGTGTGTGTGTGTGTGTGTGTGCGAGAGAGAGAGAGAGAGAGAGAGAGAGAGAGAGAGAGAGAGAGAGAGAGAGAGTCCATGATCTGTTAGGATTCTTTAGCACTTTGAAGTATTTCAAACTGAAACTTAAATATTAATATTTTCTCCATAATAACAGGGAAAGAGGTATTGATAGAACTGACCTGAGGACATGCCTGGGATGTTTATATTTTTTATTTTTATTAACGTGCACTTATTACACAAAGAGGTTTTGATGCAGTGTCTTCATACAGGATATAATGTACTTACTCCCTCTATTACTCTCCCCCGCTTTTAAATCAGGTTTCAGTCTTCTGTTTTCATGAATGTATATAAAATAACCTCTCTTTTATTCTTCCCCTTCCTTCTGAGTCCCACCCCAGTCTCTACTCCTTCCTCTTTCCCCTCTCTCTTTTCCTCTTCCTCCCTTCTTTACTCACTCTCTCCCTCCCCCCACCCCTTTCAGAGAGCTTGTTTTTTTTCTCCCTGCACACACATCAAAACAAGGAGTTAAAAAGACTGGGGGAGAAGTACTTTCGTAATATCTCTGCCTTTAGAAATTCACCTGTGAATAGCAGGCTTTAAACTAAGGAGTTAAGGGAGTTGTATCTACCTTCAAGTGAGTGGAGAGGATGTGGGAATCATAAACAAAAAAAAAAAAAGTTTTTTTTAAAGTAAAAATTGCCTTTTAATTTCTAATCTCACAATGGAAATTCATTCACAAACAGCAAGCAAACAAAAGAGCAGAGAATTTCTGCCTGATGGGTAAATTGTGAAAAAGCACCAGGTCAAAATCACTTGTGTGTTGGTTTGTTTTTAATAGTATGGGTATATTTATTGGAACTATTAGACTTCACTAGCCCTTGGTCCCAGTGAATATTGACTGATCAATGCTTGGTAAAGAGAGTTGCCTTACTTTTAAGAGATATGGAAGGTCACACGAAGCGTTGAGAAAGAAAGACAAAAGGCAGGAATAGAAGTTTACAAGTTCGGAGCTCGGTAAAGAGTGCAGGGAAAGCAGCCTCTGTACGCTGCAAGGTTCAGGGGTTTAAAACTGCCCCCACCAGCGCCTGAGCTTACATTTTCTTGTACCCATGGTTCATTTCCCTTTGGCAAAGGCCTAGAGAGTTAAACCAGGAGGGAATCACGATTTCCCCGCGGGCCCCAGTACCTACAGTAAAATCAATCCACCTTCCCAGCACCATCTTACCTGTCCCAGAGCTTTCAAGCCCCGCCCATCGCCCCGCCCATCACCACCTGGGGCCTCTCCCCACCAAAGCAGGCGGAATTAACTAGTAGGTGTGGCCCAGTTTGAATGCACCCAGCCAAGGGAGGAGCTAGGAGCAGAGCACGAGGCCGCAGGATTCTTCCATCTCTCTGTTCAGGCGCGAGTTCTATTTCTCCTTTGTCTCTACTTTCGCTGGGACTGGCCTAGGAGGAGTCAGAGTCGCTCGTGTAGCCTGGGTAAGTTACATATTTCAGGAGACGTCTTCTCCCCCCACCTCCTTATGTGGGAAAGGGGATGCGTTGAGTTTATAAGTTAAGTGGGTAAAAATGGGTTTGAACAATCAGGATTGATTTTTTTAATTTAAAATAATTATTGTAGTTAATGGGTTACATTATATTCGCTAGATAGAAGGTACATTTCTTAACAGGATTGAGTTCTTTAAAAAAAAAAAGTTTTATTTATCCGGGAAGCAAGTGGGAAACTGGCCTTTTGTCCACTAATGTCGGGCTTTTAAGACTGCATGGGTCGTTGGCTGCTTTGGGTTACTGACCTCGAAGTTTTAGAAGAGATAAAAGGGCAAAGTGAACCCATTTGGCACAGGGAGTGGATGTCTGGCTGAAATTTTATTAGCAGTGTATTTTGAAACATTTTTTCCCTCTAAGTTCAAATATTTTTCTAAATATTTTATTTAACTACAGAATTTAGCAATTTGTATTTTATATTAGGGTGTTGATTGTGAAGGCACTAGATCTAACATCCTTTTTTCCCCTTCCTTTCCTTTTTTTGGTTTGGCTTGTTCACTTATTGTCTGTAATTATGAAGGATTAAAAAGAGAAAATCCTAGTTTCCATTTCCTCCCTTCCCCCACACCAAGTTGGAAAAGTGCTTTTGTCGGATTTTCCTGCTTGATTGCCAGCATTCCTTCCCTAGAATTACCTGATAAGTTTGTTTTTTTGCATTCTTTTGACCCTGAGTTTCATTCTAACCCCACCTGGGCCCGGGGTGACTGTTTCTCCAACACTTAATGGTTTTGAGGGTGGTTCTGAGCATTGGAAATGGCTTCCCTGAGGAGCCCACACCTCAGACACCATCCACACCCAGCCCTTTGCACTTCTCCCTGCATGGTGGATTAACTATTTATCCCTCACTTCTAACCCTGAGGAATGGCTTTTCACCGTGGTATTCAGGTCCTGTGTTTCATTTTTATTAATTTTTATTTGCTTAATTTTCTTTTCCATTCATTCTTTTCAAAGATGGCGTCCCCCTAATTACCACCTCCATCAGGCCATGACGTTATTTTTTATTTACCATTTTTTGTCTTCCCTATACAATAAAAGCAAATTTCTGTGAGAACTTAGGACTTTTTATTTTTCCACTGTGCTTTATTCAGCACCTAGAACAATGCTGGATGCTAAATAATTGTCGAGTTGTTAAATGGCAGCTTCTTTGTACAACTGCCTTAATAAAACAAGGTTGAATAAGTAAGTGATGTACAGAGGTGTAATTTTATCTCTTTTGTGCATGTGCCCGAGTGTGCTGGTCCTGGAACTTGAACACATGGCCTGAGCACATTGCCTGAGCTCTTTTTTTCTTTTCCCCCTGAAAGCTGGAACTCTTCCTTTGGTGCCACAGCGCCTCTTCTGGTTGTGTGTGTGTATGTGAGAGAGCAACTGAGCATGTGCCAGGGCTTAGAGTAAGAGTCACATGGACTTTCCATGCTTTAGCTGACTTCAAACCATGATTCTCAGAGCTAAGCCTCCTGAGGAGATAGGGTTTCAGGGATTGAGTCACTGGCAGTCTAGCCTTTTACCATAGTTTAAGAGTTATAAAATTAGGATTGCAGTGGTATAGCTCAAGTTGAATAATAAATTAAATTTAAAAATTAGGCTAATCTCATGCCAATAAAAATTTACTTGATATTTAGATTTTTGTCTTCATTCCATCCTGGTTGTATCTGGTAATGAAAGATGCTTGTTATAATTTTCGATTGGTGAATTTATGAATTCTCCCAATTTTAAACTAGTTTGTTAAAAAATAGAACTAAAAACTAAAGGACTAAAAGTATGCTTATCAAATATTCCTTCAAACCTGATCACTTAGGGCCAGAAGTTTGGCCCCGTTGTAGAGTGCTTTCCTAGCAGGCACTAAGACTTGAGGTTTGATTCCTGGGTAACCACATGTATAGAAAAAGCTGGAAGTGATGCTGTGCTTCAGCTGGTGGAGCTGTAACCTTGAGAAAGCCCAAGGACAATGCTCTGGACTGGGAGGTGGGAAACCTGATCGCTTAGGAAATGAATTTCAAGGTATAATTTGAACTATTTAACCTCTAACTTTTTTTTTTTTTTTTTGCCAGTCCTGGGCTTGAGCTCAGGGCCTGAGCACTGTCCTTGGGCTTTCTCAAGGCTAGAACTCTATCACTTGAGCCTCAGCACCACTTCTGGCTTTTTTTCTATGTATGTGGTACCAAGGAATAGAACCCGGGTCTTCATGCATGCTAGGCAAGCACTTTAACCACTAGGCCAAACTCCCGGCCCTTAACCTCTAACTTTTTGAAACTAATACTAATGTTCTGAATAAGTTCTTAGTAAATTTATTTTATAGAATAACTAAACCAGATATAATAACTAATGCATATTTACCAACTCATTTCACTAGACAAATAAGTGCTGGGGCACGTGGTGGAAAAATTGAACCCTTGACTGTCGAAGATCTTACAGTGGAGCAGGTAAGGCCTGAAATCAACAATTCTAAGATCTAGGGAATGTGGAATAGCCTGCTTCAGATCAAAACGATGCTAGCTGTCAAGGAAAATTTGGGGGAAAGTGATACTTTTTTGGGCGGGTCTTGGGGATTGGAGTTTGGGCCTGAGCACTGTCCCTAAACTCTTCAGCTTAAGACTACCACCCTACCCCTGAGTCGCAGCGACACTTCCCACTTCACTTCCGGGTTTTCTAGTAGTTAATTGGAGATAAGAGTCTCTGGGACTTTAGTGCCTGGGCTGGCTTTGAAACATGATCCTAAGATCTCAGCCTCCTGAGTAGCTAGGATTACAGGCATGAGCCACCCGGCCTAGCTAAGGGGGAAGTGATCTTTACGCAGGTGTGTTTGATCCTATATATACTTGAAGAGCAAGAGCCAAATCAAATTGTAGTTTTGAAGGAGTTAATTTTAATTTGGTTTTTGAGCCTAGTGATTGTATTTCTATAATACTAAGATTTTTTAGGACATAAACAATAGCACTGTGTTTTGTCCTTTTATGTGGTAGAGCTGAGATACTAAATCCTGGATTCATTTATGACAGCAATGCATTCTCCCACTGAGCTATGCCCCCAAACCTTTATACATAACATTTGGGGGAAGAAATTTTGTTGTTGTTGTTTTGCCAGTTGTGGGACTTGAACTCTGGAGATAGACTCATGGAGTGCTCATGAGATCTCCAGAGTAGCTAGGATTACAGGCATGAGCCACTATGTCCAGCTTTGAGAAAGAAGTGTTCTTTGTTTTGTTTTGTTTTTGTACGTCTTGGGACTTGAACTAAGCCTGGGCACTAACCCTGAGCTCTTCAGCTCAAAGCTACCACCCTATCACAAGTCTTTATTTTCATCCATTTTTTTTATCTTTTTGCCAAAAGAAAATTGCATAATTGTATTCAGATGCTATTTTTCTTTAATGTGCCCGTTTTTTCAAGCTGCTAGTTTCTCTCCACTTTCACATTTGCCCTTGTTTAGAAAGCATTTAATGTCCTCCTACAGCAGTACACCAGAACAATAAAGAGATCTTTTATTAGGCACACAATTGTAACATTGTAATACTATATCCATGCTGTAACTGTCTTGCATTTGGAGTTTTAAAGAAATAATGTAAAATGTCACAGTCAGAGTACCCTGGGCATTTATTCTGGCTTGTACTGAAGGAGGTGGGAAGGATATGGATGTTGTGTGCTTTATTCTGGATTCAAAAAATCATCTGTCAAAATCCAGCCACTTCTGATTTACTTCCACATACATAGCCAAGCTCAGTCCTTTATTTCTTGTCTATCAATACTTCCTACCCCCTTCCTCCCCAAAAGTGCATCTGAAGGGCTGCTTTCCTAAGCAACAGGATCCAACATATCCTTAGAATATATTGTTGTTGTTGTTGTTGGTCCTAGGGCTTGAACTCAGCCTGGGTGCTGTCCCAGAGCTCTTCAGCTCAAGGCTACTGCCCTACCCTTGAGCCAAGCCCGACTTCCCATTTTCTAGGGTTAATTGGAGATAAGAGTCTCAGGTCCAGGTCTATACCCAGGTGCAGAATAAATTTTCAAAAGTAAAAAACACCAGCTCACATAAGTGCAATGCACCATACATTTATTATTTAATTTGTTTTACATCTATTATTTAGTTTTAACTTCACAGTTACATAAGAAAACAAGAATGTATTATTACTTTTGTCTCCTTCAAGTTGTAATCAGCCTCGTGAATCCCTCGGTAAAGGTTTGCTGAGTACTACTAGAATTATAAAGTTCTACTTCCTGCCAGACCCTCTGCTAGCATTTTTTTTCCTCCTATGGCAGTTTATTTTTATTTTAATTAAAAATTTTCTTGAGGTATTTACACAAAGGAGTTGCCATTTAATGAAACAGTTTAGGAATACAACCTATCTCATGGCAGTTTAATCTGCTTTTTTAGTTCATAAGGGAGTTACAGGATGACATAATTATAAAAACAAGTGGCTGAACAAAGCAAAGGCATATTACTAGGTAAGTTTCCAGTCACTCCAACACTTTGGAGAATTTTTTTTTGTTAAAGAATTTATTAGGGGACAGGAGTTTGGCCTAGTGGTTAAAGTGCTTGTCTAGCATGCATGAAGACCCGGGTTCGATTCCTCGGTACCACATACATAGAAAAAAAGCCGGAAGTGGTGCTGAGGATCAAGTGGTAGAGCTCTAGCCTTGAGAAAGTCCAAGAACAGTGCTCAGGCCCTGAGCTCAAGCCCCAGGACTGGCAAAAAAAAAAATTATTAACATTGATTTTTTTTAATATATTTTTATTGTAATTAATAGAAGGGTTACATGATATTTGCCAGATAAATGGTGCCTTAATTCCACACATTGATACCTTAACATTGATTTTTACATCACATTTCAGATGATGTGTTAAACAAATATTCAAGAGGGGAATCTATAAAAATCACTGGCACTTACATTTTAGGACATGATTAAAATTAGGCTGATGGTTTGTATGTCATAGATACATACTAATCTATGTAATAAAACATGTCTATAGAGTCATAAATGTTTATGTCTATGTAGTTGTGTTTATATTTCCAATACCATATCCATAGCATTGGGTACACAAATATTGAGTCCTCCCTCTTGTACTGTTTGGATCTAATAGCCACATATTAAGGATACCGTGTGCCTTTTGTTCCTTTGGTCTCACTCGACATGATTCATTCTAGATTCATCCACCTCCCCGGGAATGCCATTATTTTATCTTGTCTGTTGGCTGTTGTCTGTTGGCTGTGTAGAATTCCATTGTGTAATGAAAATATATATATATATATATATATATACCACATTTTCTGTATCCATTCATCTGCAGTAGGGCATCTGGATTGTTTCCATCGCTTAGCTATTGTGAATAGTGCAGAGATGAATTTAGCTGAGGCAGGTGTCCTTATCATATCCTGGGTTATGATGTTCGGGATAGATGCCCAAGAGTGGTATAATGGGATCGAAGGGAAGGTTTGTTTTCAGTTCTTTAAGAAACCTCCAAATTGCTTTCCAGAGTGGCTGACCTTGTTTACATTCCCATCCTCTGCTAACTTTTTTTTTTTTTTTTTGCCAGTCCTGGGCCTTGAGCACTGTCCTAGAACTCTACCACTTGAGCCTCAGCACCACTTCTGGCTTTTTTCTAAGTATATGGCACCAAGGAATTGAACCCCAGTCTTCGTGCATGCTAGGCAAGCACTCTACCACTAGGCCAAAGTCTTGGCTTCTGCTAACATTCTATATACACATGCGGACACCTGCTTATCATGTGGTCTGAAGTAGAGTGAGTACCACAATGAGTACTCCGTGAGTGTTAAGTGATGGATTAGGCGGTGATTGGCACTGGTTCCCACATTTTCTTTCAGAGCTCATAGTCTTTTTTTGTTTGTTTTCTCTGAAACAGGTGTTTAGTGGAGCTGACTTACCCAGATCAGATTCTTTTTAGCCTGCTGCAAACTGTCACGGAGGAAGCAGTGAGGACAATAAGAGTCAGCAGATGAACAGAAGAACAATGTCAAGTGGCCCCAAAAGCCTGAGTGAAGAAACCCTCTACCCAAGGGAGGATGACATAAGTCAAAACCCTCCATGACGAAGATGGCATGCTATATGAGATTAGTCATATTATTGGAGATGATGATTTTTCAGACTGTTACATAGAATGTGTCATAAGAGGTGAGATTTCTGAATCTCCCTTCCCACAAGAGGAGTTACTAGATTCCTTTGCAGTCCTGCAAGAAGAAACAGAAAAGCATCTTTCTGGACAAATTCTTGAAGCTACTAGCTCCCTTCTTGAACATTCTTTGCCACACGTCACCAAAGGCACCAACAAGAGCCTGCTCAACAGAGTTCTGAAAAGAATTCACTTCTTGGAGATTCTGAGGACAAAAGCAAGCAAGAAGCGCCATGGAGGACGATGCAGGGTTGACTTGAATCCTCAACCAGTCATCAAGGAAACTAGAAAGAAGCGAAAAACTACTACTGAGGGTGGTCCTCTTAAGCTTTTAATTTGTCCTGAGAGGGGTTTGCACAAAAATGGTGAGAGATAAATCTGCTCTGAAGAAGCATTCCCTAGTTCATCTACCTCGACAGTTTGTGTGTTCTGAGTGCGGGCGGGCATTTGCCGAGAAGGGCCAAGCTCAAGAGGCATAATCTGGTGCATAGTGGAGAGAAGCCATTCCAGTGCACATTTGAAGGGTGTGGAAAACGCTTTTCGCTGGACTTCAATTTACGCACACACGTACGCATCACACTGGGAGAAACGTTTTGAGTGTCCTGTTGATAGCTGCAGAAAAAAGTTTATTCAGAGCAGTAACATGAGATCTCACATGTTAACTCATAGCAAGAAGACAGAGAACCACTGAAGAAACAAGATGAAAGTAGCCCTTATTAATAGAAGAGTAATTGGAGAAGAATTCACATCCCAGATAATTGCTTCTAGAAAGGGAATTTTTAAAATTATCATTGAAAAAAAAATGGGTTTTCTAACATTTTTCTATGTGTGTGTGTGTATATTTAGTATTTCTGTATCCTCATTTTCCTATTCTCTTTACTGCCCAAGTTCCCTAGAAAGCAACTTTTTAAGTTTAATACTTGAAACCTTGAAGGCATATTTTTGGTTTGATTAAGATGTTCCTATACTTTAGTACTTTTTTTTTTTATTTTTTGGACCTGTGCTGGTTTTTAAATTCAGAGCCTAGATGCTGTACCTTAGTTGTTATTTTTGCTCAAAGCTAATGCTCTACCATTTGAGCCAGAGCCCCACTTCTGGCTTTCTTGGTGTTTTGTTTTGTTTTGTTGGTTGTACAGCTTGAACTCTGGACCTTTCGATAGAAAGATCAATGATTAGTAATCCTTGATTATGTGCTAGGTTGTTGGATTTGGATATATTTTCACATACTACATAGGAAAATAACTAGTTTTTACCTTTCTGGTTTCCAGTTATGAGCTTTTAGTAATGTAGGTCACAGAAGTAATCAATGAATATTTTGTAGTGGATAATCAAAAATGAATATATATTCATATATATGGATATATATATATATTTTTGTCATGGTGCTTAAACTCTGGGCCTGGGCATTGTCCCTGAGCTCTTCAGCTTAAGGCTACCACCCTACCCATGAGCCGTAGTACCACTTCTGATTTTCTGGTGGTTATTTTTACTTTCATGCCTAGGCTGGCTTTGAACCATCATCTTCTGATCTCAGTTTTCCTGAGTAGCTAGGATTACAGTCATGAGCCACCAGTGCCTGGCACTGCATACAAATTCTTTAAAGCTAAATACATCTTATGATTTTTTTATCGCTATCAAATTATATTATAATCATACAATTAGATATGAATGTTGATGTTAATCATATTTCAAAATAAACATGCAAAAAAACCTTCTAAGGTGTGTTAATTCCTTGCTTCTTTAAAGGCTGGGAGTTTGGCCTAGTGGTAGAGTGCTTTCCTCACATGCACAAAGACCCAGGTTCGATTCCTCGGTACACATATATAGAAAAAAGCCAGAAGTGTTGCTGAGGCTCAAGTGTAGAGAGTTCTAGCCTAGAGCAAAATCCAAGGACAAGTCCTCAGGCCCTGAGCTCAAGCCCAAGAATGCGGGGGGGGGGGGGGGGGGGATAACAAAGTGAAACTAAAAAAGGTATGGCAAAAAAGTTACCTAAACAGATGCTGTCTAGTATATAATTTGTTATAAACCACTTTAGAAGGTATTTAGCAAAAGTATTCTATCAGTTTTCCAAGAATCATGAGCTAGGAAACACATTATTATGAGTCTGGGATCTTGGCTTCTGCCCCCAAATTGGAGGCATTCGCAGGATTGATTACTTCTGAGGACTGGATTTGGAGGGAAAGCTGTTGTGGTCCTAGGCTTCTCTTGTTGGCCTGTAGCTCAAAGGGAGTCTTGGGTTAGGAGTGTAGCTTAGTGGTAGAAGTGCTTGCCTAGCATGCATGAAGCCCTGGGTTCAATTCCTCTACCATATAAGCAGAGAAAAACAGCCATAGAAGTGTGGCTCAAGTGGTAGAGTACTAGTCTTGAGTAAAAAAAAAAAAGACAGTTCCCAGGTTCTGAATTGTAAGCCACAGGACTGATAAAAGGAGTCTTCAACTGCCATTTGCTACATGGGAACAGAAAATGTTTCTTTTAACCCTGTTAAAGTTAGAACTGTTAAAAAAAAATACAAGGAAAGATGTTTTATAAAGCCAGTTTCATTCGAAATATTCAAGATTTAGGATATTTGCTAATGGGAAGAGAACCATGTTATAGAAATATTTTTAGGGGTGGGGATTTTGACCTAGTGGTAAAGAGTGCTTGCCTCGCATGCACCAAGACTCAGGTTCCATTCGTTGGTACCACATATAGGAAAGGACATAAGTGTTGCTGTGGCTTAAGTGGTAAAACACTAGGCTGTCAGGACCTGAGTTCCAAGCCCAGGGACTGGCAAAAAAAAAAAAGTTCTTAATTAGTGGGAAATGAATTGGTATAGTTTAAATTTGTTTATAAGATATAAGACATACTTAGCAATTAGGCTAATACATACTCTACATTTAAGAGGTTTAATATTGCTCTTGATTTTAGAAATGCCAAAGTATTAGAGGGAGCTTTTTTATTTTATTTTTATTTTTGCCAGTGAAGGTCTTGAACTTATCCTGGGCACTGGGCACTGTCCTTGCTCAAGGCTAGTGTTCTACTACTTGAGCTACAATGCCACTTCTGGCTTTTTCTGAGTAGTTTGTTGGATATAAAAATTCTCATGGACTTTTCTGACCAGGCTGGCTTTGAACATGTCCTCAGATCTGTCTCTTGAGTAGCTTAAGATTCCAGGTGTCTGCTGGTGCTGAACCTGGGTAATTATTTTTAAATGGTTTCTTAGTTGGTTAGAAGAGTAGTTAGACGTTTGAACTCATCCCCTATGTGTGCTATTCTTACTCTTGTGTATATGTTTCTATATATCTTATGTATGCTTACCTTTTAGATTAGCTTCCACATTTTGGCAGAAAAAACCCACCTGTTGCTTGTCTGTCTGAAAAACTTATATTTTTTTCCTAGGTCCATCCAGTTCCCAGCAAATAATAAAAATTCATTTGTAATAGATGAACACAATTCAGTTGTCCATATGTACCATATTTTCTTTATTTACTTACCTGTTGTAGGGCCCGTGGGACAGTGCCATAGGCACTATGGTGAATAATGCAGTAATGACCAGTCATAGCCATACGTCTTTTATTTTTTTCATTGTAATTTATAGAAGGTTACAAATTACATTTGCCAGATAGAAGGTGGATTACTTCACAAACATTTATATCCCTTCTCATGTTCCAACTGTCTTTTCTGTATCCTGACTTGTAATATTTTGTGTAGATGTCCAAAAATGGTATCACTGGATTATACGGTAGCTATGTTTAGATTTTTGAGGAACTGGCAAATCTCCCAGAGAGGTACTATTTTTCATTCCACCAACAGTGTAATATGGAATGTCCATAAAACAAATATATCAGGTCTTCATTTATACTTCAGTGTGGGTTAATTGTTATGATGGACCGTTATAGAAGATATTTTTAGTGTGGCATTTCTGCCATCATTTCTATAGTGATATAGGTCCTGATTCATAGGGTATATAGTCTGTAAGTTTAGAATTTTCTATATAGTTACTGAGTAGAGAATTTAGTGTTAGAATTAAATCAAAATAGGGCCAGGAGTTTGGCCTTGTGGTAGAGTGCTTGCCTAGGTTGCATGAAGACCCATGTTTGATTCTTTGGTACCACATACATAGAAACTACAAGTGGTGGTAGAGCTCTAGCCTTAAGAAAGCCCAAGGACAGTGTTCAGGCCCTGAGTTCAAGGCCCGGGCTGGGAGAAAAAAAAGTTAATCAAAATGGAAGCTGTATGGCCTAGTAGTATAGCGTGCTTGTCTAGCATGTACGAAATCCTGGGTTCGATTCCTTGGTACCACATACACAGAAAAAGGCACAAATGGTGCTGTGGCTCAAGTGGCAGAGCTCTACCCTTGAGAAAGCCGAAGGACAGTGCCCAGTCCCTGAGTTCAAGCCCTAGGACTGGCAAAAACAAATTTTTATTTTGTTTTTGGTTTGGTTTGGTCTGGTTCCTGTTTAGTCCTTTATGAATGTCTTTACTTCAGAGCTGAAGATCAAACAAAAGAATCAGTTTAGAAAGACCTGGGAAGGATCCAGATTAGTTGCCCTGTGGTGTGGTAGTTTGTCTATTTCTATAGATTCTGGATCTGATGTGTATCTGGATTTCAAAGCTTAGTTAAATACTGACTGCCAGTTGGGTGAACTTACTTGAGTAGACTCTTAGGTTGAAATTAAAAGTGTGGACACATAGAAAATTAAGTCAGCCCTACCCTATACTTGTTTTCACACACAGATACATACATACATACACACACATACACATATATACACACACATGCTGTACATGTGTACACATGCTGACATTACCTTACCATCTAAGTACAGTTAATTGTCAATTCATAGTCGAAAGTTAACACTCCAGAGAGACACATTATCTAAGCCGTACAAGGTGATATAATATTCTGAAATAATAATCATTAAGCAAATTGGCCTATCCACCTTTCATATCATTCTTTGTAATGGTATTGTTGCTTAGAATCTACTTAGTAAATTTTCAGTATTTAATACAGTGAGATTTCCACAGTTTCTCTACATTACTGGAAAATTTGCCCTTTGCTTATGTACCATTTTTTCTTCCCACCTTTGGTGACTCATTGTGCTCTTTATCTGATTTTTGCCTATCCTGAGGCTTGAACTCAGAGCCTAGGTGCTATCCTTGAGCTCCTTTTGTTCAAAGCTAGTTCTGCCACTAGAATCATACCTCCACTTCTAACTTTTGGTACTTAATTGGAGATAAGAGTCTCATAGACTTTTATCTTTTTGCCTGGGCTGGTTTCCAGTTGTAGTCCTCAGATCTCAGCCTTCTGAATAGGATTGCAGACATGAATCACAGTAACGGCTTGACTGGCTTTGTTTTCATTATATGAGTTTGTGTAGTAGTTTGCTTTGTTGTCTGGCTTAATCTCCTAGCACACTGCCTTTCAGATTTACCCATGCTATTCAAATGGTAGTCATTTCCTTAGTTAAGGATGAACAATACATATGGGGCCGACATATACACTGAAAGAAAAAAATGTTTGCTTTTTTTATATCATAGTATGTTGCTTAAAAGTTCTTGCTTTTGCCGCAAGTCAGTGGCTTATCCCTGTAATCCTAGTTACTTAGGAGTCTGAGATCTGATGATTTCAAAGCCAGCTGAGACAGGAAAGTCTGTGAGACTGGTATCTCCAATAAACTACAAAGAAAATTTTGAAGTGGTACTGTGTCTCCAGTGGTAGAGTGCTAGCCTTGAGCAAAAGAAGCTCAGGAAGAAGCTGGGAATGTGGCTTAGTGGTAGTGTGCTTGTGTAGCATGCATAAAACCCTACATTTGATTCCTCTTTACCACATAATCAGAAAAAGCCAGAACTAGCACTGTGGCTCACATGGTAGAGTGCTAAAAACCTTAAGCAAAAAGAAGCTCAGAGGCAGTGCCAAGGCCTAGAGTTCAAGGCTCAAGACAAGCAATAACATAATGATAATAATGATGATAATAATAATAATAATAATAATTCCTGCATAGGCCTGGTAGCTTGGCTCTTGTTAAAACAGAGAGGAACTGCTTTGGAATTAGGAAGGGTGTCTGAAATGTAAGATTTTGTCTTAAAGTGGTTTATTTTCAAGATGGAATTAAAGGCACACTTCCAAGATTGTTCGAAATAGAGGAAGGTATGAGTATATTTTTACACTCCTTGTATGCTATTTATCTTATTTCATAACTAGCCACTCACAAACAGATTGTGAACCTGAGCTCAACAAGTCAGCAGAGGGGCAGTGCATGCTGTGTTAAGAAATAGGAGTGGGGCAGCCTGCCTTTTCTCTGCTTGTTTGCCAGATTTGGGGGTGATGGCATACCCTTCTATAGAAATAAATTTTGCCTTGCTGAGATAGTTCTTTATTTTTGTGTCTGTCGTGATGCCAGTTTTTCGTGGAAAGCAACGTTAGAAAAATGTGCGTCATTTTATTCATCTCTAGTGGACACATGGTTGTTGTGAATAAGGTTTTAGGGAACATAGTCATGCAAATATTTTCATGAGCTGTTGACCGAATAGCTTTCTGGATAGCTACTCTTGGTTTTTGTCCTTATTTGTATGTGTTTCTTAAGGAACAATGGCTCTATCAAGTCATATTTCCATCAATAGTATACAAGGATTCCACTTTCCGCACATCCTTTTCAACACATGTTAGCTCAAAATATTGATAATAGCTCAGAATTTTGGTAAGAGTGAGATGATAACTCCTTACAGTTGTAATTTGTATTTCCTTGTCCATTTTTTGGTATAGGATTATTTATTCCATGTGAGTTATAGGAGCTTGATACATTTTGAATGTCAATCCTTATTATAAATAATTGCAAGTATTTTTACCTACTCCGTAAGTGTCCCTTTAGTTTTGCTAGTTGTTTTTGTGTATTTGCATAAAAGCTTTTTAGTTTAGTGTAAGCTTGCATGCTTCTCTTTCCTATTATGCCTGAATTTTGTTGTGACATATAAAAAATCATAGCCAACAACTGAGTGAAGGGGTACATTCTTTAATCCAAGCTCTCCAAAAGCTCAGGACATTGCGGAAAGCCAATTCAAAAGAGCCTTTCCATTTGTTGTCTGCCCTGACCCTGGACAAGCACTCTCCACTTCAGTCATGGAGCCATTTCCAGGTTTTGAGTGATTAATTGCAGAATCTTATGGGCCTTTTTACCCCAGCCGGCTTAGAACCACATTTCTCAGATATCAGACTTCTGATTAACTGGGATTATAAGCATGTAACACTGGTGCCCGGCTCCTTATTCCATTACCAATGCTTGAATTCAAAGCCTGGGTGCTGTCACTTAGGTTTCTTTCTTTTTTGTTTTCTTTTATTTATTTTTAATTTTGCCTCAGGATTAGCACTCTACCATTTGAGTCACAGGTCCGCTTTCAACTTTCTACTAGTTAATTGGAAAGCAGAGTCCCACAGACTTTCCTACCTAGACTGGGTTCAAATTGGGGTTTTCAAATTTCAGCCTCCTGAGTAGTTAGGATTATAGTCATGAGCTGCCTGTACCTGTCTTCTCCCCTCCTCCACTCCTCTCTCTCTCTCTCTCCCTCCCTCCCTCCCTCCCTCCCTCCCTCCCTCCCTCCCTCCCTCTCTCTCTCTCTCTCTCTCTCTCTCTCTCTCTCTCTCTCTCTCTCTCTCTCTCTCTCTCTCTCTCTCTCTCTCTCTCTTTCCTTTTCTTTTTTTTTGTCAGTCCTGGGGCTTGAACTCAGGGCCTGAACACTGGCCTTGGGCTTTCTCAAGGCTAGAGTTCTACCACTTGAGGCATACACCATTTTCAGCTTTTTTTTTTTTTCCTATGTATGTGATACCGAGGAATCGAACCCAGGTCTTTGTGCATGCTAGGCAAGGACTCTACCACTGGGCCAAACTCCTGCCCCCCCCCCCCAGTGTTTTTCTTATAAGAGTTTTAAAGTTTCAACTTTTATGATTATTTGGTAAATTTTTGAGTTTTTAATGTTGGTATGAGATAACAATATACCTTTGCTGTTTTTATGTAATCATTTAATTTTTCAATCCCTATGCAATGAAGATAAATGCTTTTTCTTCATTATATTGGCTTGGTGGCCTTGTCAAAATTTGGTAGATATGTTTGAATTTATTTCTGGGTTCTCTTGCTGTTGGTCTGTTTTCTAGTATCATGCTGTATTGGTTACTATAGTGTGATAAAAATGTGAAATCAAAGAGTGTTATTTTTTTCCTCAAGATTGTTTTAAATCTGGTGTTCTTTAGTGAATCCATATAGGCATTGGAATTAGAATTGCTATTTTTTCTGTTTCTTTATAGAGTGCTAGTGTAATTTTAATAGCAATTACACTGTTTGTAGATTTTTGATTTCACCATATTAATTCTTACAAAACCATGAACATGGGATGGCTTTTCATTTGTTTGTGTCCCTTTTAGTTACTTTTGGAAATATTTACAGTTTTCAGTCTATAATCTTATGCTTCCCTGGTTTGGTTCTAAGTTATAAATAATAATTTCCGAAGTTCTTGTATGTAAATTAATATTAGTATTAAAAATGCAGATTATTTAAGGACTGGGAATTTGGCCTAGTGGTAGAGTGCTTGCCTACCATGCACAAAGACCTGGGTTCAATTCCTCAGTACTATATACATAGGAAAAAAAAATGCAGGTTATTTAAGAAACTGACAAAGCATTAATATAGATTCCACCTTAGGTTATCACTAATATAAAGACCATAGCTAATAGATACTTAGTATATTAATAAATGAAATAAAAAGTTTCCTATGTGTTTAAGGCCAGTAGTTACTAATATTAAACAATACATTATTCAAAAGGGGCTAAAATAAAAGAGTTTTTTTAAGAAGTAATAGAATTTAATCTCAGGGCCTTGACCTAGCCATAGTCCCAGCCAAAAAGAGATTTTTTTTTTCAATTGTTATGTTTTGTTTGATAAACTTTACTGTTTGTCAAATTATCTTTGAGTTTGTGGTATGTGTCCCTCCTTCTCTGTAAGGGATAGGAGATGAGATCCATTCACTCTGGGTCTAACCTGTGATCACAGTTACTTTATTGGCTACCAAGACTGCTTCAATGGTGGCAACTCTACCATTCCACTTACATTTTCACCTGAAGTCTGTTCCTTTTTAACATTTCTTTGTTTATCTAATTTCCATGTTTCACCAAATATACAATGTTCCTGGTTGGACATGAGATTTGCAAACTTCTACCCTAGAGAGGGATTGTCAGATTCTTTGTTCTTTCCTGGTGAGTGTATGCATGTGAAGGAGGCATGTGTACTCGAGTTTTAATTACCCAATATGCTGGCTCTGACTGAATAAATTGTATGATCACATCCTACATTGGACACAGAACAGTGAAAGTTATATTAAAAAGCCATTATATTTGCAACTCTGTGCAAGAGACTGTAATTAAAAGGCAATTGGATGAAATTAGCTTGAGGAGTACAAGAGTTGAAGCAAGATTTGGTAAGTGAACATTAATGACTAACATGTGATTTTTATTAGGTCTTGCTTCTTCTCTCTGTGACCCCGGAGTTGGATTTCTTAGATGTCAGTGGACCAGACATGTAGAACACCTGTACAAAGATATGCTTTACATATGGATGAAGTTATAGTCGTAAAGCTAGCTAACAGAACTTTTGTAGCTTTAGTAAATCAAAGGTATTAGGAAGGCTGCAGTGTACCCTAGAATTAATAAATGATTCTGAGTGCTCTTGAGATCATAGTTGTATGTCATAAAAAAATATCACATGCTCCCCATGACTAGTCATAAAATGCACATACAAATCAAAGAAATAGTAGAGCCTGAGAATTATCATCCCCATTAAATATTATAATGTGCAAGTTGTAATAGCAGTTTTTTATCTGACTTAATTTACTTTTGATGAAACCAGTTTTAGGCAAGTTCTTCTTAAGCAAGTACTCCACTATTTGTGCCAGGATTCCAGCCCAGCATCCTATTTGTTTTTTTTTTGTTGTTGTTGTTGTTGTTTTTTGGGGGGGTAATCAATCATGGGATTTGAACTCTGGGCCTGAGCACTGTCCCTGAGCTCTTCAGCTCAAGGGTATCGCCCTACCCCTTGAGCCACAGTGCTACTTCCAGTTTTCTGGTGGTTAATTAGAGATAAGAGTTTCATAGACTTTAGTGCCCAGGCTGGCTTTGAACCATGATTCTCATATCTCAGCCTCTTGAGTAGCTAGGATTACAGGCATGAGCCACCATGTCCGGCCCACCATCCTTTTTTTTTTTTTTTTTTCATTTTGCCAGTCATGGGGCTTGAACTCAGGGCCTGACCACTGTCCTAGGACTTTTCTCAAGGTTAATGTTCTACCACTTGAGCCACAGCACCACTTCCAGCTTTTTCTATGTATATGGTGTCCTGTCCAGCGGGTCGTCAACTAGGGCCAAGAACCTAGAGGGAGGAATGAAAGGGACAGGAGACACGAAGAAGGCAGCAAGACAAGCGTCCTGATCAAGCTGCAAATTTTATTTTTCACACAGGGGTTTATATGCCTCTTCAGGAGAGGCAGGAGGGGGTTGGGGAATAGGAACTGCTCAGGGTAGGGGGTCCGATAGTAGGATGTTTGCTTGGGGTAGAGGCCAGTGGTAGGATGTTTGCATATCAACACAAGGAGGCATGTGTTGCTTAGTGACCTAATTACAAGATGCAGGCACATCCTTACACTAAGAATTCAGGGAGGGGGAGAATATCCCCGACAATATGGTACTGAGGAATTGAACCCGGATCCTTGTGCATGCTAGGCAAGCACTCTACCACTAGGCCAAGCATCCTATTTTTGGCTGAAAAAAAGTATGCTTGCATACTTGAAGTCTCACATATTAATGGTATTCTTTTGTATATAGAGGAGTATCTATTCTTAGTAGATCTCACATTCAATGCATTTAAAAATTAGGACATCGGAAATAAGTTTGGGTACTGGTGAGATGAAGGGGAAAGGGGTAGACAAATGGAGGAAGAAAGAGGGAACAATTCCATTAAGAATTTATTGTAGGGCCAGGAACTTGGCCTAGTGGTTAAAGTGCTTCCCTAGCAAGCACGAAGACCCGGGTTCGATTCCTTGGTACCACATATATAGAAAAAGCTGGAAGTGATGCTGAGGCTCAAGTGGTAGAGTTCTAGCCTTGAGAAAGTCCAAGGATAGTGCTCAGGCCCTGAGCTCAAGCCCAGGACTGGCAAAAAAAAAAAAAAAAAGAATTTATTGTATATGGCAGAAAATTGAGAAAAGTTAAGGGAAGGGGATTTAGAATGTTGAAGGCAGTGGCATTGCTTTACATGCTTCATATTCATAAACAGCTTTGATAAATGGCAATTCCTTTGTACATCTACTTAAAAATATAAAATAAAAAATGGGCAGTCATCCTGCAAAGTGATCCATCCCTAGACACTAATGCTATTTATGTAGATGAATCACTCAAGGCTATCCTGACAGCGGAGCAAGACCCTGTCTCAAAAATAAAAGTTTCAGAAAGGGCTGGGGTTATAACTCACTTGTAGAGTAATTGCTGAACATCCACAAGATTCACAAGCCTCTGATTTTATTCTCTAATTTCTCCTCCCCTCCCAAGACATACACACAGAAGCTGAAGTCTCAGGTCGTGGATTATGCCACAGTGGTCAAGTTCTTACCTAGTATCTTCATGGTCCTGGGGTTCATCCTAGCATCATAGGTACAATAATTCTCTAAAATATTGTCTCTGTTCATATGTTTTGGCTACATTTTCTACAGTTCCAAGCATCCTAAAGAGACAATATGGCTACGTACAATGAAAAAACAATTACTTGCAACGTCAGAAATAAGATACTCAGTTTAACTGTATGACAATAAAGGGAGTCTTGTAGGTATAGCTTCTGATTCCTGCAACAGGATAACTTACATATTAGCATTTGAAATGTAATAATAAGGCCAGGTACTAGTGGCTCATGCCTTAATCAGTGCTACTTAAGAGGATGAGATCTGACGATCATGGTTCAAAGCCAGCCCCAACAGGAAAGTCTATGAGAGTTATATCTCCAATTAAGTACAAGAAAACCAGAAGTGCATTTGCCGGGAGTTTGGCCTTGTAGAATAGCTTGCCTAACATGCAGGAAGACCCAGGATCGATTCCTTGGTACCACATAAATAGAAAAAGCCGGAAGTGGTACTGTGGTTCAAGTGGTAGTGTTCCAACCTTGGGAAAATCCAAGGTCAGTGCTCAGGCCCCCAGTTCAAGCTCCAGGACTGGCAAAAACAAAGCAAAACAAAATAAAACAAACAAAAACCCAGACGTGGCACTATGGCTCAAAGAGGTAGAGCAGCAGCTTTGAGCTGAAGAGCTCAGGGACAACACCCAGGCCAAGTTTAAATCTCATGACAAAAAAAAATAAATAAATCATAGATAAATTTTAAAAATGTGTATGCCATTTAGCTCAAATTTAACCATTCTGCAAAGTAAACTTAGTTCCAACCATCATGTACAACATAAATATTTCAACTTTATAAAAAAAGAGCCATGACTCAATATTTGGGTACCCAATGTTATGAACATGGTCTTGGAGATATGAGCATGACTACATAGACATAAAAATCTATGATGGGCTATATACTCTATAAACCTAATGTTTTATTACATAGATTAATATGTATCTATGACATACAAACCCTCAGCCTAATTTTAATTATGTTCTAAAATCGAAGTGCCAGTGATTATATATAGAGATTCCCATGTTTGTTAAACATGTCATTTGAAATATGGTATAAAAATCAATGTTAATAAATTCTTTAAAAATAAATAATAAAAGTTTAAAAAAGAAAAATTTTGTATTAAAAATTTTTAAACAAACAAAAAATGAATTGGATCTACTTACCTTTCCCTGGAGTTTAGCATGGCCTGTGATTTCTTTGATCAGCACACTAAAATAAGTGGTGCTAGAATAGTTACTTTAGTTCTAGGCATGTCTCTTAAAGGGCATGGTAACTATTTCTTTTTTTTTCTTGTATATGGTACTGAGGAAGTGAACCAAGATCTTTGTGCATGCTAGGCCAAACTACTGCTTCCTGCCCTCACTTTCTTTTTTTGGCTATCATGGGGCTTGAACTCTGGGCCTAGGCACTGTCCTTGAGCACTTCAGCTGAAAGCTGGCACTCTACCTCTTTGAGCCAGAGTGCCACTTCCAGTTACTATTCTTATTTAAGAAGCAGAGCAGCAAAATTATGCTATAAACTGAGTAAGGGGGGGGCTAAGAAAGGGGATACTGCCCTAAGATGATCTTCTAATCATTCACAAAGGCTTGTGAGATAAGACACCACGTGGAGGAGCAGGGAGTTTGGCCTAGTGGTAGAGTGCTTGCCTAGCATGCACAAAGAACGGAGTTCAATTCCTTAGTACCACATATGTAGAAAAAGCTGGAAGTGGTGCTGTTGTTCAAGAGGTAGGGCTCTGACCTTCAAACAACCCAAGGACAGTGCTCAGACCTTGAGTTCAAGACCTAGAACTGTCAAAAAAAAAAAAAAAAGAAAGAATACCACATAGAAGGAGAAAGGCCAAGAGGTAAAGGGCACTGGGCAAGAGGCAAATGACCAACTACATCCCCCCTCGGTCACTCAGGTGACCCCTAAATCAAGCTGCTCAAGTGGTCTCTCTTCAGATTTCTCACCTACAAAATAGAACAGTTATTGTAGCTATTTAAGGTTTATGATTTGTGTGTGCTGCAATGATAGATAACAAAAAAAATACTCCACACTTCAGGATTATTATTTTTGTATTATAGTCTTTGCTTTGTATTTGTGTGAGTATATATGTATGATGTATAAATGGATACAAAATAGATGGACACAGACACATTGAGAGATGATAGACAAAAGATTAGATAAGCAGCTATAGGATGATGGATAGATTTTATAGAACTATGCTTAGCCTGGTGCTGGTGGTTCACATCTGTAATTCTAGCCACTCAGGCAGCTGAGATTTAAGGATCTCCATTCAAAGGCAAGTATTCGTGATTTATCTTCAATTTGCCACCAAAAAATCAGAGGGACATCAGAAACACAATTTAGGCAAAATGCTACTTCATGTTTCACCTATTCTTTAACATTATAAACAACTCAATGGCCCAAAATGTGTATAAAATATATACATGCATACATTATGATACTTTCTTTTCCTTTAGAATCCCCTTGAAGGAATTAAAAATATTAGATAGCATATTTAACTAGAAGAATTTTTAAACCATGGGAATGCAGGTTGAGCCAGTAGAGATTACTTGATACAGACAACTGAGGGGCAGATTTTGAAGGCTTTATAAACCATCTTAAAGAGTTAGAATGCTGTCTTAGAGTCAATAAAGTAAGCATAAAAGAGATTAAGCAAGTAAGTGACGTGATCAAATTCACTTTTGAAGAAGTCATCTGGGAAGCTGAGCTGAAGATGGATGGGAAAGAAGGAAAATAAGCAGCTGTTGCAATAATCCAGAGAAGAAATGGCAAGTCTTATTGGACTTTATATCTCTAGTGCAGACATGCAACACAATAAATGATTAATGAGTGTTTAGATAAATGTTTGACTAGACATAACTAAAAGGATTTCTGAGCAGCAATAAAAATAGAAAAATGACAGATGCACTAAACTCCAAGTCAGTGACACACAACTATCAAAGGACAAATAATCGAACTTTAAAATGTCCATAAGGGGCCTGGGCACTGATGACTCATGCCTGTGATTCTAGCTAATCAGGAGGCTGAGATCTGAGAATCACACTTCAAAGCCAGCCTGGGCAGAAAAGTCTGTGAAAATTCTTTCCAATTAACTACAAGGAAACTGGAAGTGGAGCTATGGCTCAAAGTGGTAGAGTGCTAGCCTTGAGCATCCAGGTCCTGAGTTCAAGCCCCACCACTAACACACACACACACACACACACACACACACACACACACACACACACATACATACACACACATACACACACACACGCACAGCTATAAGAGCTGAATAGACATTTCTTTAAAGAAGATTTATAAAAAGATGGCCAATAAGCTTATAAAAATGCTCAGTATGCTGAATCATTAGGAAAAAATGCAAATCACAAAATGCAAATCACAAAAATGCAACCACAATCAATTACCTTTATACTCATCAGGAAGATTGGTTATGGAGAATGTAGAAAAAAAAATATGATCCTCATCTATTACAGGTGAAAGCCAGAATAACATCCTAGGATCAGTGTTTTCAAAAAGACACCAGGCACCCTGACTAGCTTACAATTTCTCAACAAATAACAATGTACCAAATATATTTAATTAAAAGAAAATAATATTGAATGAATATTCATATTTCTAAAGAATTCTATCATGCCCTGAGTTCTTCATTCCCTGGGATTTTATTGTTTGGTTTTAGTTCATGTTTGTTTTGACAAAAATCTGCTATGTAACTCAGGCCTCATAAAATCATTGAGTAGATTTTCAACATAATCATTCATCTACTCTCAACATTTTCAACAGCACAATATGTGGTTATTAACTACAGTCACTATGCTATACATTAAGTCTCTGGAAATTTGTTCTTCCTAATGGAAATGTTGTAACCTTTAACCATATCGCCTCTGCTCCACTCTCGGAATCATTATTGTACTCCGCTTCAGCTTTGAGTTGAATCTTTTTCGATGCCACATGTAAGTGAAATCCTGTTGTTTATAGCTCCCTGCGCTTGGCTTATTAAAGCTCAAAGAAAGGCATATGCCCAGGACCAACAACAACAAAAAAAAAAAAGAAAAAAGAGAAAGAAAGAAAGAAAATGATTCATTGGCCAGGTACGGAGGCTCACGCCTGTAATACTAACTACTCAGGAGGCTGAGATCTAAAGATCAAGGTTCACATCCAGCCAGGGCACAAAAAGATCTGAGACTCTTATCTCCAGTTAGCCTCTAGAAAACGGAAAGTGGGGCTTGGCTCAAGGGTAGGGTGGTAGCCTTGAGCTGAAGAGCTCAGGGATACTGCCCAGGCCAATGTCAAGCACCATGACCCACAAAAAAAAAAAAAAGAAAGAAAGAAAGAAAAAAAGAAAGTGATTCATTGTATCCATCACATGTTAATTGAAACCTCTTTATATCACTACTTGAAGGTAATTTTTGAAAAACTTGGAAGCCTGTGGAAAACAGCCATTGTCAAGATAAAGAGGAGAGAGATTAAAGAGAACTTATGTATAGGATCAGGCTGTGGTGTGGCAAGACATGTGTGAAACATCCAGAAGGATTTTAAAGATTTCAGTGGATAGCGTAAGTAGAACTCATACAACATAGAAACCAAGAATGTGGGGGGGGGGAAAGGCAACAGGAGACATTATAGACACTAAAACAGCAAATACTTTGAAAGACAATTGTGCAGGATGGGGAAAAAAAGCATCAGTCAGTCTAATAAAATTTGACGGGGGAAGCTAAGTGTCATACAGAAATCATATTACAAATTGTTAGGTTTCTTAAGAGAATTATCTCTGTCTTGTAACTTAGTAAGCATAAATAATGAGGAAGATAGTGTTCAACTGCTCAACTTGGTGGTAGGAATATGTAGGAAAATCAAAGTCACTTTGTCTCAGCCAAATATTTGCTAGTTGATGGACATGATTAGAAGTGCCCAGCAAAATCATTGAAATAATTAGTGATTCAAAGGCCGGCTATCTCGATTTCTCCAGCCACAGAAACAGCTACTATTGCAAAGTACTTGACAAGCCATTTATTAAAACAGCAGCTGACAAATGTATCTCCTTGTTTCAAGGTTATATTATAAATCAACTTAAAGGGGCAAGAACCTTGTAAGAGACCTATGGAAGGATGAGCAGACAATTTAACTATATAAAAAAAGCCCATAAATGCATCTCTTACTTACAGAAAGAATGAGATTTAAAAGGAGGATAATTAACAGAAATTAACACAGCTGGCATCCAGCGGGTTTCGATTGCAAAGATCATATAAATTGATTTATAGTGTTCCCATGTGACTAATGAAAGTAGATTGGTGGCCATATTGTTCTAAATGATTGCATTAAAGATCATTATTACTTTCAAGAACTCACATTAATAATAAAGTCATTAGCCGCAAAGAATAAACAAAATAATAATTTTCAAGATCAACATTTGAAATGTTTTTAAGCACCCATATTTTATGATGAAATCTTTCAAAGTAATTAAGAAGAAAATGCAAAAAAAAAAAAAATAGCACCAGTTCTGCTCTTTATTTTTCCCTTGGAAGAAAGAGAGGATTCACAACCTTCCTAATGTCAGCATTGAAAAGGTTAATTATTCATACAGAAGGATGAAGAGCATGCAATCAGTTTAATTGGTGCTCCTCGGGTTTAAAAGTAAGGGAGTGGATAATGATGTCCCTTTTGTGTCCTTCCAAAGAAGTATGGGGAAATGCTAATGTCTCATAGAAGTCTTGAAGGAAGATAATGTCGAGCCTGCAGGTTTTCAAATCACCACGGGCAAACAAGCTCAGGAACCGTGAGATACCACTTTCACAGAGTTTAAAACGTAGTCAAACTTAAATATTTCTTCTGGTCAGTGTGATGACATCCTTTATCTCCAGAGATTAAAAAAAAGATTTATGAATAAAGTTTTATGTGGAGTCTTAAATACAGGAACTGGTTGAAGAAAAAAAAACAGTGGCTCACACTTGTGCTTCAAATCCATTGCAGGCAGAAAATTCTGATTCCCTCTCCAGTGAACTAGCAAGCACTAGGCTGGAGGTATGCCTAGAATGGTAGAATATCAGCCATGAACAAGAAAGTCAAATGGAAGTGAGAAATCCTGAGATTAACCTTAATATCTGAAAAATAAAAAGGTGTGTGTGGGGGGGGCGGGGGGAACCATTCTTTCAATTATTATGATCCAGACTTATCCAGAAATTGTGGCAATAATTGTGGCAAATAAACTATATCAGAAACTGTAGAAAAAGTTTTCTTTTGTTTATCTCTATTTCCAATGTCTAGTATAGTGCCTAGCACATATTAGGTAGATAAGAACTAAAAAGACTAACAACATGTTGAATTAACCATATGTTGGAAAATTCTAGAACAAACATAAACAAAAGTAACTGATATTTTAAGAATAATATTCATCAAATATGTTCATGTAAATTATTTATTGAAATATAAGATACAGAAATATAGGTGGCCTTTTTCTGATCCCCTTCCAAACTTCAACCACTCTCTCCCATAGGGTAACTATTTTAAAGAGTAACTATGCTTTTAAAGAATTATTTCTTCTGAAATAATTAAAGGAGAATCATGTATTATTTAGGTATGAATATAATCAGTTTTAAGTATTTTTCCAAAGTGAGAGAGAAAATTTCTTCCCAAAATTTTTAATAAAAAATGGGTAGAAGTCCTTTCAACATTGTGTGTATGAATGTGATATTACAGTAAAAATATTCATCTGCTTAGTGGCTTTGATTGTCACTCATTGGTATTTTAATGAACAAAAGTTCTTAATGTACCTCAATGATTGTTTATCAAATTTTGTTGACTATTTAGTAGGTAGCAGAAACTGTGATGGAAATAATAAAGAAACATATTTTTCCTGCAAGTACATAGCTTTAAGAGATAATGAAGGCAACCTAAACAAAGCTGATATGCAAATATGTATGTCAGAACAGGGTTGAGAAATTAAGGGACAGGGCTCATGAATGCACTTCTTGGAAGTTATACAATGCACAGAGCATTTGTAAGGGGAAACTTTCAAAAATGAAAAGAAGGTGCTAACTTCTATCACCAATCGTGAATGAGAACAGTTATTCCCAAAGTACATTTCAAAATAGAAGTGCTCAAAAACATAAACTCTTAGTATTTTATCCTCACACTCACTCCTCTCTTCGGTGTTCTTTCTTTTAACAAATAATGTCAATTAGGCCAAAAATCCTGAAGGCTTTGCTAACTCCTTAAAAAAAAAAAAGGTTTTGCAGGGCGCGGTGGCTCATCCTTGTAATCGTAGCTACTCAGGAGCCTGACATCTGAGGATCAAGGTCCAAAGCCAGCCCAGGCACAAAAGGACCTGAGACTCTTATCTCCAATTAACCTCTAGAAAACAGGAAGTGGGGCTTGGCTCAAGGGTAGGGTGGTAACCTTTAGCTGAAGAGCTCAGGGACAGCGTCCAGGCTGAGCACAAGCCCCATAACCTCCTCGCCCCCCACCCCCAAAAAAGGTTTTATAGCCAATCTATATAGAAAAAAACGACCCTGACCTGTTTTCACAGGGTCTGGGACAACGCCCAGACCCTGAGTTCAATTACCCCCTCCAGGGGGGGTAATGCAGAGGTTTCACAGACATTACGACTCAGACTGCCTTAGAGCCATAATCTTTAGATCTTAGCCTCTTGAGCAGCTAGGAATACAGGCAGGAGCCACTGGTACCTGGCTGCAATTGCTTGTGTGTGTGTGTGTGTGTGTGTGTGTGTGTGTGTGTGTGTGTGTGTGTGTGTGTGAAATTTCTCTTTATTTTTTCCCATATATATTTTATTGTAATTGATAGAAGGGTTACATTATATTCACCAGACAGAGGGTGTATTACTTCACAAACATTGATACCTTTTCTCATGTCTTGGTCCCCATTTCCCTCCCCCCACTCCCACCCCTCATCTGCTTCCCTATCCAATTTCAAATAAACAAATAAACGTATATTCAATATATCAGATAAAAAAAAAAGTCCATCAGGGGCTGGGAGTTTGGCTTAGTGGTAGAGTGCTTGCCTAGCATACAGGAAGACCCAGGTTCTATTCCTCGGTACCACATACATAGAAAAAAGCTGGAAGTGGTGCTGAGGCTCAAATGGTAATGCTCTAGCCTTGAGAAAGCCCAAGGACAGTGCTCAGGCCCTGAGTTCAAGGCCCAGAACTGGCAAAAAAATTTGTTTAAAAAGTCCATCAGGTACCGGGTAATGGTGGAGTGGAAGGCAGAGCTAGAACTTGATGCCAATTGTTATTGCTGAGTTAGAAAACTTTATACCAGTTTCCTACATCGCTCATGTTTTAAACTTTTCATACTAAAACTATAACAATACTAAATAGCAATACCAAAACAAAAAAACATTAGTAGTCATAGGAAAACAAAAGAGATACCATTAATATTATTTGCCTTTATAAAAATTTTCAAATAATAACTACTAGTAGAATACAGGAAATTGCAATACTGTTATCACATGGAATTCAAAGGGTGTGTGTGTGTGTGTGTGTGTGTGTGTGTGTGTGTGTGTGTGTGTGTGTGTTTGTTTTGTCAGTCATGGCTCTTGAACTCTGGGCTTGGGCACTGTTCCTGAGGTGTTCAGCTCAAGGCTCCTGCTCTACCACTTGAGTGACAGCACCACTTCCGGTTTTCTGGTGGTTAATTGGAGATAAGGGTCTCACAGACTTTCATGCCTGGCCTGGCTTTGAACCTCAATCCTCAGAACTCAGTCTCCAGCATAGTTAGGATTATAGACATGAGCCACCATGTTCAGTTCTTTTTAAATTCTTACACAATGATTATCATTATCTAGTTGTATGAAAGCATTTAACTTGGACATGTTCATATCTGCATACAATGAATTCACTCTCTCTGTCATTCTCTCTTCATCTCCCTTTTTCCAAACCAACATCAACAAGAGCCATCATTCCATTTTTACATGTGTACATAAAATATTGATCATATTCACCTTCTTTCACCCTCTCCATTCACATCTCCCCCAAAACTGGTATCCACATCTCCATATAGAACTTGCTTACATTCTTATTATTCATTTTTGTTTTATGTATGCTGATGGCTTAGAGGGGTTTCACCAAGATATTTCTCATATGCATAGACAATATTTTAATCAGATTGACCTCCTAGCATCTTCTCACTTTGATATTTTTGAAGGTCATGGGCCACTTGTTTTTCAAATGTCTCTCAATTTGGTTCTGTCTGATGTTTTCCTTGTGATTAGATCAGATTGTATATGTTCAGCAGAAATATAATTAAAATGACATTTTGTAATCTTCACAATGTCCTATAAAAAGAAGCATGATGTTGGCTTATTCCAAGGTGATTTATCTTTGAGCATGTGGTTAAGATGGTATTTCCTACATTTCTTTCTTTTTAAAAAATTTAATTTTATTGTCAGGATGATGTACAGAGGAGTTACAATTACATAGGTAAGGTAGTGAGTACATGTTACCCCTTCCCTTTGTTTTTCTCCCACTTTCTTTCCCCACAACCCCTCCAAGTTGTAAAGTTCATTTCAGACATCTTGTTTTGTGAATATCGGGGTTTGCCCTTTGTCTTTTCTCTTATCATGTTGTTGTTCCCCTTCCCTTCCCTAATTCAAATAGACAAACGTATATACATCATGTTTTCCTTTTGGCATTGATAAATAAATTCTGGAAAAAGCACTAGGATTACTGTATATTTACCACTTCCTTTGTCAATTTCATGCCTAAAGGGTCATATTATACATGTCTGCCACAATCATCAACTGTTAAATATTTGTAGAAGCCAAACTTTAACTGTATCTAAATATGACTACATCTGAAACATGTGGCATCAACTTTTCTATAAAAAAAATGTTTACCTGGAGAGTTGTGGGAAATGTGCTTCACAAAATGAGTTTCAAAGTTTTTGTTGAAGCAACTGTGATTGCAAAATAAAAGGTTAAGATATTCAAAGCTTAAGAGAAGTAAGAATCAACCAACCCTATGAAAAGGGGTGTTGAATTTTTCAGTGAGTTTTTCTAACTCATCTGATAACAAAAAGTATGAAAGGCACAGTGGTATAGGTATGCAGACAGAGAGTTGTAGCCTGAATTTAATCTACACAAAATTAAAAAGCAGTGCCATAAACCAGGACCTATGCCTGTAATCCCCCACTTTGGAGACTGAAGTCAAATGACTGTTACTTTTAGACAAGTCTAGGCTGAAAACAGAGGTAGACTTCATATTTAGCTAACATCTACTAGATGACTACAAAGTATTTTGGAACAAAAGCGTGTTGCACACAGAATCTTGTTTTATTACCACAATTATATAGAGCAGTAAGTATAAAAGGTAACTTCTAGAAGATTGATCTATTTAATATTAAATTATTATTCCTATGTACCAGGTACTGTACTGAACATTGGCATACAACAAATTTGGGTAAAAAAAAAAAATAGGACTCCTGCTACTCTCCAGTCAAGACAGAAATGCAAATGGTCTGCTATAACCCAAGGCTAATCATACAGTAGGAATATTGTCTGATTCAGATACTGATACAGGTATATAGTAAGCCAATCTTGATGTCTTGATGTCTTGCTGATGAAACTTATACTTAGGATGAGAAATGACAGATGAGGAGAAGGAGGGAGTGTAGAGCAGAGGCCGTTGGTGGAGCAAACACTTTTAAAGGTCCTGAGGCTACAGAAATGTCTTAAAAGCCTGAATTCTGAGAGCCAGGAAATGGGACAAGAGGTCAGTGATACTAGTGAATCAGGAGTGCACCAAGGGCTACACATTTGTTACTTGCAGCGTGATTCCTGTTGCTCAAGGATTGCTCTCCTCATCAGGAGAGGTTTTGACATACAGAGTTCACGCTGCCTGTATCCTGTTATTTCAGGAGTATCTGCTGCTTCCAGAATAGTATGAATCATTAAAATGATGAAATCACTCTTTTCAGGTGATTCTTGTCCTGGCTAGAAGTCACTAACTAGATGAAATCTCAACGATGATGGTAATTTCATTTGAGAATAAATAATAGATTATGTTAACACAGATAGAGATTAGATAATGAGAAAGAGGTTTCTTAGCACACACCCTATTGACAGGTTTATTTATGAATCAGAGTGACTCAGGAAATGATTTTAAAAACAGATTGAAGAAAAAAGATCAATAGAAAAAGCAATGAAGATAAATCATTTCTCGAATTGCTCTTTGGAGTATACATCAGATTCCATAAATTGTTAGTTCAGGTAAAAGAGACCAAATTTCTGCAAAAAATGTAAGTTATTTTGCAATTCTGATAGAGAATGAATGCTATAATTTGCCACAAAGGACAGCTAGTGATTCTCATCCTGCCACATAACACAGTCACTATTTACCGCTGCACTGTCCATTATGTGTAGCTTCTAGATTCTAGATTGGTGCTTCCATATATACCAGCTCAAACATCTCCATGCTGAAGTATGAATGTCACTTCTATGAATTGGAAACTGAGACACAAGAGAAGTCTTTATCATTTTCCTGAGCAGGCACAGCTAGCAGGATGAGGAGCTGAGACTAAGAAAATTTCTCTGACCTCCTTGAGTGATATAAACATATGTGAAAGTGTTTAAGATCTTTATTAATCCCAGTTTAGATTTGGCTAGTCATTCATTTTCCTGTAGAAATGCTTACCAATATAAAATACTGTCCCCATTCCCTAAATATCCTCAGGAAATTAATAGATGTATGCATTGTCTTAGGTACTTTAACACACACACACACACAAACACAAACACATATATTCAGAACCACATCTGGCCTAAAAGAATGTTGGACAAACATTTATGTGTCAATTAATTATTAGTTGATGTAATGATATTAATTTACTTAGAGGATTGATTAAAGTAAAATTATGCATTTTCTTGGCATCAATATAAAGAAATTGGCAAAGCTCAAATACAACTCAATCTGCAGTTGATTTCCGTTTGACTCTGCCCTCAGACCCCATCTTCAATCCTCTGTTTCAATGGTGGGTAAGATTGAGTCTAGAGTTTTCTATAGCTGGAGTGTGAAATGCTGACCTAAACAAGGACATGATAGGAGGTTGCATTTGAATCTATTGCCTGCAATTTACTCAAAGGTATGACTCTGGGGCCAGGAGTTTGACCTAGTACCCTTGAGCTGAAGAGCTCAGGGACAGCCCCTAGGCCTAGTTGAAGGCCCTGACCCAACCTCCCCCCCCCCAAAAAAAGTAAGAAACAAATTCTAATGCTATAAGACACGTTCTCAATGGTAGGTGGATGGGAGGCTCTCATTGCAGTCCAGCAATCAAAGCTAGGCTTGGGTTCAGCAATTAGTTTTCTTATAGGGAGCTTTACAAATTAATAATTGTCAACTTTTTCTTCCTAAAGTCAAGGTCAAGAAACATTGACTTAAAGGAGCTTCCAAAAGGATTAATTTTTTTTTTCTACAGAGTGTCCTTACATGGTTATCTCTCTCCTCTCCTCCACTCTCTCTCCTGTTTACTTGGTTTTAGAAGGCTTCAGAAGAGCACTGGTCATGTGGTTAACATAATTGTGTTCTATATGAATTTCCTTCTTTTTTTTTAATTATTAATGATTAGATTTGGAGAGTGAGTACCCTCGAGGAAAAGTGTCATTTGCATGATTTCATGTTAAGGGCACACACCCTGGAAATGTGGTACCTCGAACCTGTGAGGCTCAGGGTTCCATTCCCAATAAGAAGGGAGGGCCAGAGAGGAAGGAAGAGGAGGGGAGGGGAGAAAAAAGTAAGACACAAATAAGAGAAAAGGAACAAGGAAAAAGGGAAAGGAGGGGAAAGGAAAATAAAGGAAAGGGATAAAAGAAAGAAGAACCCATTTTGAGCCACCACAATGGATGTTGGCAATGGGCAGAGGTAGAAGTAGCTACCAGTAAGATTTCTTCATCAAAGGTCTACAGAAGAGGTTAGTCTGTACAGCCAACTTAAGAAATGGAGATTTCTGTTCCTTTTTCACCCCCAATATACATAAACACAGAACACTTTTATATTTGAAAACACCTAAAATTTCCAAACATTCATTCCTTTTGTAATTAGACAATATTTTAAATTTATCATTGCAGCCTGGCACTTCTGATTCAATGGGTTGAGGGTGGAGCTGAGGAATTAAAAAAAAAAAAAAAAGCCTTCTGTGTGATTCAGACATAATGAATAGTCCATCAACCCAATTTAGAAAGCTCAGCTCCAATCACTTCCTAATGATAACTGCTCTGAACCTAGACCTCTTTACAGACTCCAGAGCTATTTTTCATTTGGTGATGAAAGGTTTTTGTCATTAGATTCTTGTCCACAGAGGGAAGTACCTCTCTGCCCATCAACTACTTAGCATTCAAACCAACTTGGCAACTACATAATTATTATTTATTACCCATGAGAAAATTCAAATAAGCACAGGTCTCTGTGTCTCCTGTCCTACTTCACCAAAATAAATTCAAATATGTACAAATCACAGCAAAAATTGCTTTGTCCTTCAATTACTCATCTGTAAATTATGAACAATAACACCTGCTTTATTTTCAGTTTAGGATATGACAAAACAGAGGAAATCTGAGAATTAAATTGTCTCACAGATATGACTAAGGTCTGGGGTTTTTCTTTCATGAAGAAGACAAAAATTGCATTACAAAAATTAAATTAAGAAGAATTAAGAAGATACTGTTTTATGGGGCCTGGATACTGTCTCTGAGCTGTTTTTGCTCAAAGTTAGTGTTCTACTACTTGAGCCACAGTGCCACTTCTGCTTTTTTGGTGGTTAATTGGAGATAAAAAAAAAATCTCATGGACTTTCCTACTCAGGCTGGCTTTGAATGGTGATTCGCAGATCTCAGCCTCCTGAGTAGCTACTATTATAAGTCTGAGTCTTTTATTTTTTATCTAGGTTAGAAAAATAAAGCCAAATGAACAATTTGTCTGATTTTCCAAATGATAATTAAAAATAGATCATAGGGCCCGGGAGTTTGGCCTACTGTTAGAAGTGCTTGCCTAGCATGCATGAAGACCCAGGTTCGATTCCTCAGTATCACATATATAGAAAAAAAAAAAGCCAGCAGTGGTGCTGAGTCTCAAGTGGTAGAGTTCTAGCCTTGAGAAAGTCCAAGGACAGTGCTCAGGCCCTGAGCTCAAGCCCAGGACTAGCAAAAAAAAAAATAGATCATAGACAGAGCAACACACATTTCAAACCTAGAAATCCTAAAAGTATGCTTGTTTACATTCCTAAAATAATTACACAAGAAGAAAATCTATAAAATATTCCACATTTCAGAAAACTTAACTTTACCAGCTGTAATAATGGATTTCAACTCCAATTCTCTTTTTCGTTTCTTTTCTTTTTGTATTTTTATGTTTTCTCTATTTTTTTTTAAATTAGAGAGACTATGGCTTTTAATTCTTTTTTTTTTTTTTTTTTTTTTTTGCCAGTCCTGGGCTTGAGCTCAGGGCCTGAGCACTGTCCTTGAACTTTCTCAAGGCTAGAGCTCTACCACTTGGGCTTCAGCACCACTTCTGGCTTTTTTCTATATATGTGGTACCGAGGAATCAAACCCGGGTCTTCGTGCATGCTAGGCAAGCACTTTAACCACTAGGCCAAACTCCCGGCCCTATGGCTTTTAATTCTGTCTTCACCATTTTTCTGGTGATTTTAGGCAAGTTTCTCAACTGCCCAGTTTTCTCATCGTAAAAAGAAAATAAGAACAGTTTTTTCACCATGGTTATTTGTGAATTACAGGGTAAGTTACTGTAACAGCTTTTAAAACAGTGCACGTATATTTTCCTTAAAAAATGGTATTAGTTTTAAAGATTTGAAGATCTATGGTGGAAGATGACATTTGTTTTTGCTTTGGATTTTATTGTTCCTGGGTGTTTTTTTGTCAATTCTAGGGCTTGGATTCCTTCCTCAGATTCAGTGCTCACAATCTCCCACCCTATCACTTGAGCATGACCTAGCCCTGGTTTATACAGTGCTTGATACAGTGCTTCATTTCCTAATCTAGACTGACCTGGAACTTCAGATTCCCCAGACTGACTCTCTAAAGTATCAGGATTATGTGTGTGTTACGATGCTCAGCTTGAGATTAATTTTTAATTAAAAAATAACTGGCGGAATGTTTGTACTCAACTTGTTTCTACGTTAATAATAAGTTATTTAAATTTAATCAGAATAGGAAATTGAAAACACCTACATCTATTTTGTTAAGCTTTTTAGCTTAAGTACTAAATAGAAATTGGATATTTGATAAAAAAGAAATGAAGTGAATTACCAAAGGGTAGAAAATGACCCTAATTACTTGTGTTTATTAATTATAGAGAAGTCTGAACCATGAAATTGGAAAGATTTTCCTGTAATTGAAAAATGTATTAGACAACTAGTTGTCTAATTCTGCATTTTCATTTAAATTGACAGATCTAGCTTGCATGTAATACTATATCAAAAAATAGAAAGATTTTGGTACCATTTGTTTAGTAATCCAATAGTCTAATATTTAAAATTGCAAATTAGTTGTAAAAAAAAATCACATCCTTAAAGATTTAATCCAAATCTAAATGGCTTCAACAAAATGCCCCAATTGAAAAGTGGATTCTCTCTCCCCAAGCTCAGAAGCAAATTTATAGTTGTTATGATAGTAAGTTTTGTTATAATAACTGAAAGTGTCTTAGGTCACTTGCCAAAAAAGGATCTTGTCTTATATACTTTGTAAATCTTTATTCTACTACATAGAGAAAAATAAAGGCTCCATAGGGTTTGTTACAAACTCAGGCTCTGTCATAAATTTAGGTGGGCACTGGTGGTTCATGCCTGTAATCCTAGCTACTGAGAAGGTGAGATCTGAGGATCATGATTCAAAGCCAGCCCAGGCAATAAAGTCTGAGAAACTTTTATCTCCAATAAACTACTTTCTCTGAGACATTGTGGGTCAAGTGGTAGAGCATTAGCCTTGAGCACTAAGGGACAGAATTCAAGCCCCAGAACCAGCAAAGGAACGAAAAGAAGAGAAAAGAAGAGGAGAGAAGAGAAACTTAGGCATGTTAAAATTGTAGCTTACTAGGCCAAACAGATATTCATAAATCATAAAAATAAATGTTCAACCTTGGATTCAGAAAATAAAATATTTTCTTGTAGTCTGGCTATCTAATACCTTTTACTTGTGCATGTAAGCTTGGTTTCTGTTTTCTATTAAATGAATAGAATTTTTCTGGGGTGGGTGTGATTTGGAAGAAAGGAATATTACTCAACTCTTGCTCTGGAGATCCATTCCTGGTAATAAATTAGTTGTTTTTTTTTGTTTTTTGCCAGTCCTGGGCTTAATCTTAGGGCCTGAGGACTGTCCTTGGACTTTCTCAAGGCTAGAACTCTACCACTTGAGCCTCAGCCCCACTTCTGGCTTTTTCTAAGTATATGGTACCAAGGAATCGAGCCCCGGTCTTCGCGCATGCTAGGCAAGCACTCTACCACTAGGCCAAATTCCCAGCCCTCCTTGAACTTTCTTAAGGCTAGAGCTCTACCACTTAAGCCTCAGCACCACTTTCGGCTTTTTTCTGTGTATGTGGTACTGAGGAATTGAACCCAGGTCTTAGTGCATGCAAGGCAAGCACTCTACCACTAGGCCAAACTCCCAGCCATTAAATTAGTATTCTTGATTTCAAAGATATTTTTCTTTCTTTTTTTTTAATTTTTTTTATTGTAATTAGTAAAAGGGTTACATGATATTTGCCAGATAGAAGGTGCATTAATTCACATACATTGATACCCTTTCACATGTCTTGGTACCCATTACCCTCCCCCCCACCCCCCATCAAAGATATTTTTCTTTCTTCTTTCCTATCTCATTATGCACTGAATGCTCTATCCTTTAAAATTCAAATCTATCTAAGAATGTGGGGAGACTGTTGTTGTTGTCTTTGTTACTTTCTTTCATGCAGGTACTGGGGCTCATATTCAGGGCCTAAATTCTGTCACTTGACCTTTTCAGCTCAAGGCTGGTACCCTACCCACTTCTGGCTTTTATATGGATAATTGGAGATAAAAATCTTGGGGGTTTTCCTGCTTAGACAAGCTTCAAACCTTGATTATCAGATCTTAGCTTCCTGAGTAGTTAGGATTACAGGTGTGAGGCATCAAAGCCTTTTATTATATTAAATTTGATAAAGAAGTAGCTAGCTATAATGAACAAAAAAGCTCAGGGACATTACCAGGCCTTGAATTCAAGCTCCATCACTGACATAAAAGAAAATAAATAAACAAATTGTTGGGGGTAGGAGGATAACCTAATGGTAGAGAGATTGCCTAGCATGCATGAAAACCCTAGGTTCAATTTCTTGATACCACATAAACAGAAGAAGCTGAAAGTGGTGTTGTGGCTCAAGTGACAGAGCACTAGCCTTGAGAAAATTCAAGGACAGTGCCCAGGCCCTGAGTTCAAGTCCTAGGGCCAGCCAAAAATTAATTAATTAAATTTTAAAAAGCAATTATTGGACAGAGACTATTCTCTAATGGGAATGGAGCGGGAAGGGGGAAGGCTGTGCTCAACCTGGTTCAGATTCTTTGTCTGAGCCTTCAGAGATAAGGACATTCCTTTCCTCCTGATATGAGGACGTCACTTGAGCGTCTCATGACCTGCTTCAGGCTAGTTGGGTTGTGAGAAGGATAGAGGATCTTCCTGCTTACGTGGTATCCTTAGCATTTATTGCTACATGTGATGGGTTCATTTTGAGTAGTTAACTCAATCTGCTTACTGAGACCTAAGCCTGTGTAGAACTTCTCCAAACGCTTTTGAATGTAACCAGGTGATCTTAAACAAAATACTAAGATAATTGAATAGTAAAATTTGCAAAGACGTATGAAACACTTAATTGATAATAGGCTGCTATATTTTATGTGAAATTGGACTGATATGCCATTATAATATAATAAAGGCTTCTTCATTTGGTCAGGGAAAAATTGTATATGCCTAATTCTTACAAACGAACAGAAATCACAAGGGAGTATTTCATGTGAGTTGGAAGGGTCATTCCCAAAGGAATGTCTTCATTTCCTCAGTCTTTCTGTCTCCCCCTTCAGGCTGGCTCCAGGTCCTAACCTGCTGATTCTCTAAAAGAGCAATTTCTTCCCCAGGCGAAATTCCTTCAGCCTTGGAGTAGCCAAACTGCTTCTGGTTCCCTGGGAAACACCTATGATTTTTACAATTTTTTACGGACTCAAAAGGATGTCCCTTTCTCCCAGGGGACCCATTCATGCTCCACCCTGTCCAGAATGCAAAGGACAGTGTGCTTGCTTCACTGGGGAGGTGAGAAAAGGCTATCAATACACAAACCAACATTATATGGTAAAGAGTAACACTAACTCCTTCACATCAAAAGACCTTTTAGAAATAACCAAAACTCTCTGTCATTGCCTGCTCTGTAAAACTGAATCCCAAGCCCAATACTTTACTACCTTTCAATCTTCCTGAGTAATTTTTTAAATCTTCAACGAAAAGGTGATGAACAGAGGATTACAGTTATATAACTAAGGTAATGAGTACATTTGTTTTTCAACAGTTATTTTCATCCACTTATGCCTCCCTACTCTCCCTACCCCAAGTTGTAGAGTTTATTTCCAACATAGTGTCAAGTAAATACCAATTTGCATACTTCATCTGTTGTCCTGCTGTTTCTATGATTCCCTTTTCCTTCTACAGATCAAATAAACTTATATACCAGACACAAAGTATAGGAAACTAAGAGAAACAGGGAGAAAAAAAGAACTAACTACATACGGGACATATGATTACTCAGGTCATGAATCATTTTCATTATCTAGAAGATGAATACCATAATGGCATTTATTTTAGAGTTATTAGAAAGATGAAATGCTTGGTAAATATTTGAGTATCATTCATTCATTCTGGCTTTTGGGGGTGTTTGTTCTAGCTTGTGTTGTTTTGGATATAGCTTTTTATTTATTTATTTTTTTCCATCTTGAAGTTTGAACTTAAAGTGTGAGTGCTGTCCCTGAGCTTTGTTTTACTTTTGCTTTTTCTAAAGTTTATCGGAATTAAGAGTTTAACAGACTTTCTGACCTGTCTAGCTTTAAACTGCAGTAGTCATGTTATAGCCTCTTGAGCAGCTAGGATTATAGACAGGACCCATGGTGCACTGCTTCTTGTTGTTGATTTCTTTTTGGAGGCAGGGGGTTGAATTGAGCCCAGTGCCAGCACTCACTTAGCTTTGCTTGTTTGCTTAGCTAACTGATTGTCATTCAAGCTGGTCCTCCAGCCTTTCTGATGGTCATTTTGGAGACGAAATCTGAAAAATTTTCTCTCTGGGCCAACCTCAAACCACATCATACTTGTATTCTCTCTCTTTTCTTTCTTTTCTCTCTGTTCTCTCTCTGTTTCTCTGTCTCTCTCTTCCTTTTGTGTGGGTACTAGGGATTGAGCTCAGGACTTCAAACTCTTGCTTATCTCTTTTGCTCAAGACTGGCACTCTAACACTTGGGCTATACCTCCATTTCTGGCATTTTGCTGGTTAACATGAGTTAAAAGAGAATTCTTCTGCATAGCCTGGCTTCAAACCAGGGTCATTCGATTTCAGCATGGACAGTTGCTAGATGTTCAGGTACCCTAGTGATCATGGCTGTATTTTCAAGATCTGGCTTTGACACATTGTTTAGAATGAGTACGTATCCTTTCATAAAAATACTCTTAAAAAGAAATGTAACACTGTACAAAATTTGAAATACTTATGCTGATAGTTTTCTTAAAAATGAGTTTCAATGTTTTCTGGGATTTGTGTGTGTGTGTGTGTGTGTGTGTCTGTGTATGCACACATACAAAGAGAGGCATATACACACATGTATGGTTAAGATAAAAAATTTCAAAGTAACTTAGATATAAAACATGCATGGTAAAATACATACAATATAAAGTAAAATGATAAAACTAGGAGTTTTAAATTACATATATCTGCCTGCCATTTGAAAACACCACGGCCAGTTCCTGTAGGCAGGAAACATATGAGGTTTATGGAAAGGAACAGATGTCAGTAAAGGCTAGAACAGGCTAAATGGACTTGTAGTCCTTATTGCCCTGCACAATGACCTCGTGTTATGTAGAGTACATTGGTTGCCTAAGTCTGCCAATGAACTGAATAGATGGAGAATGGAGACTAGGGAAGGAAAAGAAGCCAGACTTCAATTCTATTAAAATAAAATACTTCAATTTACTGAGCTAACTTGCATATTAATGAACCAAGATTTGTGCAGACACTGAGCTTGAACTCAAGGTCTTTTGTTCTCACTAGATATTTACCATTTATAGTCAATATTCTCCTACTTGAGCCACAGTTCTACTTGTGTTTTCTTGCTGTTTCGTTGGAGTTAAAGGTCCTGCAGATGGGTTAGCCTACACTGGCTTTGAACCTTGGTCGTCAGAGTTCAGCCTCCTGAGTAGCTAGGTTTACAAATATGAATCTTCTCAATCTGGCCTGTATTGAGATTGTCTTAAACTGTTACTCAAATTAACCTAAAGGTGTACTGAATATTTTAGAGACAGACAGTAAAAGTGGAATTTCAGAGATGAATATAGTAAGAAGGATTTAAACTAGCGAGGTGCTGGAAGTAAAACACCCTGCTGTGAGAAGGTTTAAATCATTCTGATGGAGATAGTTAATTGAAAAGAAATATGTCAAACTGGTTGACCGGGCTACTTACTCAAGAGGCTGAGATCTGAGGAGTACAGTTCAAAGCCAGTCCAGGCAGGGAAATCCATGAAATCTTATCTCCAATTAACCACCAGAAAATCAGAAGTGTTATTGTGGCTCAAATGATAGAGTGCTAGCTTTGAGCTGAAAAACTCATGCCTAAAGTTCAAGCCCCAGGACTGACAAAAAAATAATATGTTAGTAATTAATGAAAATCTGGTTAGGTGTGTGTGTGTGTGTGTGTGTGTGTGTGTGTGTGTGTGTGTGTGTGTGTGTGTGTGTGTGTGCCAGTCCTAGGCTTTGAACTCGAGGCCTGGACAATGTCCCTGAGCTTTTTTTGCTAGAGGCTAGTGCTCTACCATGCAGCAGCTTCACTTTCAGCTTTTTCGTGATTAAATGGAGATCAAGGACTCATTGCCTTTCCTTCCCAGGCTGGCTTTGAACTGCAATCCTCAGATGTCAGCCTCCTGAGTAGCTAGGATGGTAGATGCATGCCCCTAGCACCTGACTTAAAACTAGATGATTTTTAAAATTTGAGCTGGTGTTAAAGAATTGAACTGGAGGATTCTCATTCTTTTGTTTTGAAAGGTTAATTTATTCATTTATTTCTCTAGTTGTACAAAGGAATATTTACCAAAGCAGTTTATGAATACAATGCATCTTGATCAATGTCACTCCATCTTTTCCAACTCATCCCTTCTCTCATCTTGCTTAATGCTTATGAAAATTTTAAGTACCAATAATTTCAGCTGGGCTAAGGAGAAATGAGAGTAAAATCTGACTTATTTTCTATTTGACTATTGGAAATCACAGTTATTTTCATTTAGATAAAAAGGTAAAATCTTAATATCTGCATACAAGTAAAGCCCAAGTAAAAACACTTAATATCAAATGAGATATTGGATTACTTGGTAATGTAATTCCTTTAAGAAAATGTAAAAGAACATATTGATAGGAATTCTATGACAGCTGAATGTGTTAAAATAGTTTCTAAATAACATAACATCTTGGTACTTCCTTGAGTGACTGAAAACGGGTGGGATATTATTAGTAAAGAGACATAATAATGTTTAAACAAATTCTCAAAATCAATATGGTCATGAATAATAATGTAAGAAGTCAGGAAGGTAATTCCAAAGCAAAAGGAAAGATAACTTTAACAAAATATAAAAAATAAGTTTAAAACTTATGTGAGTCATCGAGCCCAGCTTTCTGCTTCATCTCATTCTGGAAGGACAGGAATAATTGCTTTGGCTTGAAAACTGCCCTTGTAGAAACAATGTCCTTCTTTCTATCTACCTATCTATCCACCATCTGTTTACTCTGGGCTCACATCTTTACACTGAACTTAGAGGTGAGGAGGGGCTGCAGGAAATGAAGAGGAGTGAGGTCTCTTCATCTTCTGCAGGTCAAGACCTCCCAAAGGAGATAAAGTTGATTGGGGTTATAGTGTTTAGTTGTGTGGAAACAAAACACCCCACCCCTATACAATGAATGTATGCTAATAATGAAACCAATTATAAGTGTGTGTGTGTGTGTGTGTGTGTGTGTGTGTGTCTGTTACCAGGGCTTGAACTCAGGCACCCTCATTCTAGTTTGGTTTACTTGCTCACTCCTGGCACTCTACCATATGAGCCATGAGCCATGTCTTCTTTCTCTGCTTGTTTTTTTTTTTTTTTTTTTTTTTTTTCCAGTCCTGGGCTTGGACTCAGGGCCTGAGCACTGTTCTTGATATTTCTCAAGGCTAGAGCTCTGCCACTTGAGCCTCAGCATCACTTCTGGCTTTTTTCCTATGTATGTAGTACCGAGAAAGTGAACCTGGGCCTTGGTGCATGCTAGGCAAGCACTTTACCACTAGGCCAAACTCCTGGCCCTGCTTTAAAAAAAAAAAAAAAAAAATAGGACTTGAAATCAGGTCCTAGGCCCTGTCCCTGAGCCTCTTTGTGCTCAAGGCTAGCACTCTACCCCTTGAGCCACAACGCCACTTCAGGTTTTTGAGAGTTAATTGGACATAAGAGTCTCATGGAGATTTTTCTGCCTGGACTGGCTTTGAACTCCAATCTTCAGATCTCAGCCTCCTGAGTATCTAGGATTGCAGGCATGAGCCAACATAGTACAGCTTCTCTTCGCTTTTTTTTTTTTTTTTTTTCCTGGTTATTCTGGTTATCTGCTGGTGCTGGCTCCTTCCCAGGACTGGCAAAAAGAAAAAAAGAAATAAGAAATTTGGGGATAAATAAGAATCACATCTAAAAGAATTTGGAAAAATCATCCAGGTTATACTGCTCCTTGTTAATGTAAAAGTTAATGAAAGAGCCAAGCCCTCTGATTACCCAGCCCATGAAACCTGAGTCAAATATTCAGAGACCACCATCATTTCAGTGATTTTTTTGGACAGGTTTTTGTCTTAAGAATATAAAATTACATTCTTCAAATTGTACTTAATTGTATAGGCACATAATTAAGTAACACGTTTCTTTTTTTTTTTTTTTAGTCTGCTCATGTTTCATTAACTGGTGTTATTATTACTGGCTTTTCAGAGCTGGAGGTATTATTTGGCAGGAGTCAGATGCAAACGTGCTGTCCATTTTGGAATTCTTCCAGGTATAACAAGACATCCTGCTCTTTCACTTAATCTACCTTGTCAGTGTATAGCATACCTGGCTCAGTCTTGTCATTTTTGGCTGAAAGACGCAGATTTTCTTTTTACGCACAATCAGAGTTTTAGCAATAGATATTACTTCCAAATACAACCAAGTGCTAATTAATATTTTAGGAGTAGATAATATGTGCATGCACAAAATAAAGTGTTCAAAGACAGAAAATGATTTATAATGAAAAGTAAATTCCTTTTCATGTCAGTCTTTCAGTTACTCATTTTCCTGTCTGTTAATATATTTGAATAAACTGAGATTGGTTTAGAAGCCCTTTATTGTTCATTAATATATTGAAAAGTTAGAACTGGAAAATGTATAATATTTTCAAACCTCACCTGTTTCCCCAAATGGGAATTATCATCAAAATATGACACAGGGGCCGGGAGTTTGGCCTAGTGGTTAAAGTGCTTGCCTAGCATGCATGAAGACCCGGGTTCGATTCCTCGTTACCACATACATAGAAAAAAGCCTGAAATGGTGCTGAGGCTCAAGTGGTAGAGCTCTAACCTTGAGAAAGTCCAAGGACAGTGCTCAGGCCCTGAGCTCAAGCCCATGACTGGCAAAAAAAAAAAAGGGGGGTGGTTTCACCAAGACATGTGAAAGGGTATCAATGTACGTGAATTAATGCACCTTCTATCTGGCAAATATCATGTAACCCTTTTACTAATTACAATAAAAAATGCAAAAAAGAAATATGACACAGAAAGTGTCACGTTCTCCTCTATTTTTGTAACTCCTCACCATTCACAATGGCAGATTCCATTTATAGTCCACTTTATAATTCAAGGTCAAGGTGTTACTGGTTCTTTTTAAATTTTACCCATCAGTTCTTGAAGAAGTGAACTGTTTCAGAACTAAAAGATGAATATATGCTTTTATTTCTAACCTAACATGGCTTATTTTTTCTTTCTTTCTTTCTTTTTTTTTTTTTTTTTCCCCTCAATCATGAGGCTTGAATTCTGGGCCTGGGCCCTGTCTCTGTGTTCTTCAGCTCAAGGCCAGTGCTCTACCACTTGAGCCACGGTGCCACTTCTGGTTTTCTGGTAATAATTGGAGATAAGAGTCTCACAGACTTTCCTTCTCTATCTGGCTTTGAACTGAGATCCTTAGATCTGAGCCTCCTGAATATCTAGGATTACAGACATGAATCACTTGTGCCTAGTTGACTGTAAACTTTTAATTGTACAATAGTTTTGTTTTTTCTTTCAGTCTTGGTGCTTGAACTCAGGGCCTGGGTACTGTCCTTGGGCTTTCTCAAGGCTAGAGCACTATCACTTGAGCCACAGTTCCACTTCCAGCTTTATCTATGTATGTGATACCGAGGAATCGAACCCAGGTCTTCGTGGATGCTAGGTGAGCACTCTGCCACTAGGCCAAACTCCCGGCCCTATTCAATTGTTTTTTATTTATAATGAACTTGGAGAGGGAATAAAGATATACCAATAGCTTATAGTAGTTTCTCTTCTTCAGTACACTTTGTATTGCACTTGACACAACTAAAAATGAATATTGATATATTACTTTCATAAAAGATACACTTTTTATTTTACTCATTTTCTATTTGTTCCATTTTAGTATCCTACCAGGATATCACATAGTATTTTATTTTTATTTCTTCTCCTCCTCTTGTTTTATTTCATTTGGTTTGTATGAATAGGGAGCTGAGTCTTGAACTCAGGGCCTTGTGCACTTGCTTGGCTTTTTGCCTCAAGGCTAGTGCTCCACCATTTGAAATATGCTGCCACTATTAAATTTTTGCTGGTTAATATAAAATGAAAGTCTCACCATCTTTCCTACTAGGACTAGTTTTGAATTGGGATTTTCTGATCTCAGCCTTTTAAGTACCTAAAATTCTAGGCATGAGCCACTGGCATCAGCTGTTCTCATTTTCCTTTTGTTTTTGACAAATTAACACCAGATCTTCCTTAACACTTTGACATTTGAGGATTTACTGATTAGGTACTTGTGAAAATTATTTCAACTGGTTTTTCATAACCCCTGTAAGCCCAGCCACTCAGGAACTGAGGTCTGAGGATTGAGATTTGATGTCAGATCAGACAGAAACTCATGCCTTCAATGAACCAGTAAAATACTAGAAGCAGAGTGGTTCAAGTTGTAGAGCCCAGATTTAGATGAAAAAAATCTAAGCAAGAAATTGCAGCCCTGAGTTCTAATCCTTGGAGATACACCATACATAACACACACACACACACACACACACACACACACACACACACACACACACACACAATGGAAGCTTACTTTTCTATACCTGAATTTATTTGGACTTCACAGCATGGGGCATGCCCTTTGCTAATATCTTTGGAATCAGCACACATGACGAAGAGACCTAAAACAAAGCAACAAAACATAGTTGTTTGGGATTTAATACTCTGTGCTTCTGGATCCTGCTGTAGTAGGAACAAATAGGGGTAGTCATGTTAGAAGATGAGACCAGGTAACTGAGACCATGAACATAAGGCCATAAGAACTGTGCCTCCCTTGACAACAGGCAGCCACTGTTGTATAAGCTAGTAAGTCAGTCTGGGCAAAGCAGACCCCAGTCTAGTGATTGATGTCAGCATTGCCACTCCAAAGAAACTCCAGAATTACCTTCTCCATAAATGGCAGGAGAAATTATTCTGAGCATCTCATCACAAACTGATCTCATCTATACAAAAGATGAACTCAAAAAAATAACTGTGTATTAGTAGGATACAGTGGCTCACACCTGTAATCCTAGCTACTCAGGAGGTTGAGATCTGAGAATCACAGTTCAAAGTCAGTCCAGGCACTAAATTCCATGAGACTCTTATCTCCATCTAACCACCAGAAAACCGGAAGTGATGCTGTGACTCAAGTGGAGAGGGGTGGTAGCCTTGAGCTGAAGAGCTCAGGGACAATGCCCAGACCCAGAGTTTAAATCACACAACCGACAAAAATGAATGAATAGATAGATAGATAGATAGATAGATAGATAGATAGATAGATAGATAGATAACTGTGTGTTGTTCTGTGGATCTTAGAATGGCTATGATATAGCAATAGGTACCCCGTAGTCACATAAATATGAGAATATAAAAAGTCAGCTTTCTAAGTTTCAGAGATAATGCTGGGGTTTCTGTTGTTGTTGCATTGCTCTGCTTTTGATTTTCAGAAAGACAGACAGACAGAGAGACAGACAGACAAAAAGATTAGATTACTATTTTGCCCTGGTTTTCATAACCTGTCCTCTGAAACTCTTCATTGGTCATTTGACCCTCTGGCCTCCCACGAGGTCCTTACTGTGACTCCACACCAGATGATTGCTTATATAGCCTATTTTTCCTACCACCAGATAATTCTATACATGCACTTCCAACATAAGAGGTATGTTTAGTCACTAAAACCCCTTTTCTCAGGGTGGGGGAGTGAAATGAATGTGGTTATTTTCCTCTAAAGATAAAATACAACTCGTAGACTCTGATCTGTAAAACCAGTGATCTTGATCTTGAAATATAGTCACCAGGATTAGAATAGGAATTACTGTAGTTTTTTTTGCCACAGGCCACATTATCCTGCAAGTTGATGGAGTATAGTTGGGAGCTGTAGCCCTAAGAACAATGTGTCCATCAGTCAGTATATCAGAAAACATCACTGAGGCACCACTGGGAAAACACCACAAGCAAACGAGCAAGTCCTGAGTGTTATGAAGTCAGAGCACTCAGGATCCAACTCCTGCGCAGAACCCACAATTGGGGCATGTCTAATATTAAACCTGTGAACAGGACAGATGGGAAGCTAGGCATCAAGTAATGCTTCAGAGACTTCCCGGCGTGTGACACCTGCTTATTCCAGACTGACTGACTTGCTAGTGTTAGGCCTCTTCATAGGAAACTTCATGACTTCTTTACAGGGAACTCCATGAGCAAGACATGCTGTTCAAGCCCCACAACTGGCAAAAAAAAAAGAGAGAATATGTGCATATGCATATGTAGATACATACAGATAAATAGAACATGAGTCTAAATAATGGACTACTTAGGGGAAAGGGAAGAGGGAATGAATAATTTTGAGATATACTGCACACACACACACACACACACACACACACACACACACACAGAATCTCCATAAAAGCTATTGATCACAGGGGGTTGAAGGGAAAGGGATAGAGAAACAGGTACCCTTGAAAGAGTTTGTAGTAGCAAGGGAGGTTGGGCTAAGGAGGGGTAGAATGTGATGAATGTGGTCAAAATAGCTTTTCAGCTTTGAAACCTGTTAAAATGATATTGGGGGGAAATATGAACAAACTTTAAAAAACGTGTGTGTGTGTGTGTGTGTGTGTGAGTGTGTGTGTGTGTGTGTGTGTGTGTGTGTGTTTGATTGTAAAGAACATTGGCTAAATATCAATAGGTTTGTTTCCAGGTAAAGTATTATGTGTGAGTTTTCACTTTGTATTTTTATTTCCAAAACATTTTAATGAACGATCTAAAATATAGTCGAAAACGAATACTTTTGAGAAAGCAATTAGGTAATAAGGATGTATTTGTAATTTAGTCAAATTCCTCTGAGTTTCCTAGAGTATCAAAACTTTTGTATACATGGAGAAAAAAGTCAAGAGAGCTCATGAAACGTGAAATTGGAGTGGTGTCTGGAGATTTAGAATGAACGAGTCTTCTACTGAAGTTAAGATATCTGCTTTGTGTCATTTTTTTTTTAATGATGGCATGTTTTATGTTAGGGCACTAGTTCCTTCCTGGGGGGACTAAACATCTATCCCTGGAATCACCAGAACCTTCTACGGATGTTGTGTTTTCTCCAGGGCCTTTCCGTCCTCCTTCAGGGAAGCTCTGACCATGCTCGTTTGTTATGAAGCCTGACAAATAGCAGCCTGAGGTGAAAAGGCCTTAGAACTGAAAACTATCAAGAGGAATTGGAGATTAAAGGTGAATGTAATGATATTCATTTAATTTATAGCTAAATTATCATAGGAAAGAAAAAGTTCCAAATAGAAATACTTTAAAAAAAAAAATCTAAAGACTGCTATTCGACAGCTAACAGTACACTAATGTTCTCTTGTATTACATTATTAATATTTTTTCATCAATGAAATGTTAAATTGAAATAGTGGCTTTTTGGAAAGTAATGGGAGATTTTCATTTTGAATTTCAAAACGGTTTCAGTTTTGAGGATGCTTGTGGTATCTCTGGGTGTGAAGGGTGATTGTGGTTGTTGGTATTGAATTACTTTCCTTCCTTCCCAGCCTGGGTGACAAATTGAAATTGATGGACATAGCCCAGCCTCTGTTAAAAAAAAAAAAAAGACAAAAAAAATTCCTTCTATAATATTTTGTACAGAGTGCCCAAGTCATTCAAGCCACAAGCACATGCTGAAATGTTTGGCTCTCAGAATAATTAGAGACCAAGCAACGTCTTTACTTTTTTATTCTCCTGATTATTGACTTCATGAATGCCTAAGTCATAGAAAGCTGGCAAATAGTCCAATAGACACCCACTGCAATGAATACTGCATGAGACGGGCTAAATGTAGCCCTCTGAAATTCATATGCTGCAGTATTTAACTTTAACCCAACATGTGATTATGTTTGAAGATGGTCATTGACTAACCTTTTTTTTTTGTTGTTGTCAGTCATGGGGCTTGAACTCTAGGCCTGTGCCTGGGCCCTGAGCTCTTCAGCTCAAGGCTCCAGCCCTACCCCTGGAGCCACAGTGCCACTTCTGTTTTTAAGTGGTTCATTGGAGATAAGAGTCTCACTGACTTTAGTGCCCAGGCTGGCTTTGAACCTTGATCCTCAGATCTCAGCCTCCTGAGTAGCTTGGATTATAGGCATGAGCCACTGAGCCCAACTGATTAAGATTTTTTGAATGAAGCCATTAGGATGACATTAATCCAGTCTACGGCTGCCCATGTAAAGACAGGAAACTTGTCTGCACAATGACACCATATAGCAATGCACAGAAGCAGCAGGAGCCAAAACCAATCGAAGCCTCAGAAAAGTAACTATGTGGTGACTTTCTTGTTTTTGGTGTGTGTGTGTGTGTGTGTGTGTGTGTGTGTGTGTGTGTGTGTGTGTGTGTGTGTGTGTGAGAGAGAGAGAGAGAGTTTGTGTGTGTGTGTGAATCCTGGGGCTTGAACTTGGGGCCTTGACACTGCCCCTGAGCCTCTTTGCTCAAGACTTGTGCTCTACCCCTTTAGCCACAGCTCTTCTTTCCACTTTGTTTTGGAGAGTCTCCAGCACAGGCTGATTTCAGCAATCCTTTCATCTCAGCTTCCTGAGTAGCCAGGATTACAGGTGTGAGCCACTAGCACCTGACTCTGCCTTGATTTTTAAACTGTGTGTTTATTTTCACATTTTTATTGTTAATATAAAGATGAAGTACAGAGGGTTTATAGCTATGTAAGTCAGGTAAACTGTACATTTCTTCTTGTCCCCCTTCCCTCCTCGTTCTCTCTCAGTTTGTGCTTCAACTGACCAATCTTGGGAATATAGTCATGGCATCCTGAGAAAAGTAACACAGGCATAAATTGTTTTTCTAGATTCACCAGCTGGTATACTATCAGCTTTGCCACATTAGTCAAGCCTTTCTCTCTTCTCACATACACACAAACTCACACATACTCATGTGCACAGACTCACCACATGTGTCATACTTGCATACACATTCAGATTTATGTAGATGTATGTGTACCATATTTCAGACACGGGCAGGAAACTGCATGAACCATCTGAATCTCAGTCTCCAATATCTTTAAGTTTTCCACTGAAATAATTAGTGGGTACTGCTGAGTAAGCAGTTTTATTTAGTTAGTTATTGACATGATAACAACAACAGGAGGGGAGAAGAAAAGCAAACTTCCATTAATAAAAAATTAACTTCATATTCTTTGGGGAAATCACTTCTGTGGATAAAACCCCATCATTACTAACAACAAGAAGAAGAAGGTCTGTAGTATACCACTGCCTACCCACCTCTAGGTTTATTCTACTTTGGAGAGTTCCTGATTCAAGAGCACACAAGTACTGATAGATGTTTAATTTCAGGAGAACACGCCTTCCTATTTGTATGGTCCTGTAAATATGTCCAGAGAGTCTGAAGGACCTTCTAGCTTTTTATATTTCCCACTGTTGCTTCTTGCCCTTCCTTTTCCTTGGGAAAGCACTTAATGAGCCCTAGGCTCATGGAGGTGAACTGAGATTACACAAGCATCTCTGGTCTTGCTGACAAAGTATTTTCCTGCACCTGTGTGGTCTCTGATTTTCACACTGGAACTACTTCACTGTTCATTAAAAAGAGATTGCTTTGCTGCCCTTTGATTTTAGACATCTTCCCCCGATAGATATAGGCTCTGTCGTTCAAACAGAAAGTTAATATCCATTCAGTTCACGAAGTATTGAAGTTAGCTTTTCCTTTACGTATATTCATGAGTCATCAGGCAAACCCCATCTCTTCATTCATGGATTGCTGGTTTGATTGTATACTTAGATGAAATACACAACTCAGTTATCTCTGTCTGCAGGTGTGACCTAGCATCCATCTTTGTTATCAATAGGTTTGATTCTTAGAGTTAACAGTACATATATGCTACATTAGCTTACTTTCCTAGATGCCAATGACACTCCCCTACCCCATCTTCCCAAGGGCTGAAAGGCTGAAGAACATTAATAAATTGGGTTTCCTCATGGTGCTTCTTAAAGGAGCTTTATCACAATGTCTCTTATGTAGCTTTCAGCAAATAGAAAGTCACCTAAATGTTCCATGGTCATCTAACTTCCTTATGACATAATGTAATAGAATTCATCTGTCCATCTAATCCAGTTTTGATACAAAAAGCAAATTTCCATTCCGGTGAAAAAGGAAAGATACCTACATGTGCTTCTACTTGGCATTTGAACAGTAGGAAACTTCTCTTGTAGGACAATTCACAGATAAGAAAATGGAGCTATTAGATAGCTCAATAAAATAAATGGAAATTTAATTCAATAGAGCATGGAGAATCATCACATTAAATGCAGGACTGGTATGTAGAATATTATCCTAGTCTTTTCAAACCTCCTGATACACCACAAAGCACATTCAACTGGGGGTTCTTTGATAACTTCTGTTATGTGGTCTTCAAGAGCGTTGTGAAGCGTGTTCTTAGGTCATCTCTATTTGGACAGCATACTAAACTTATTCCATTTTACTTTCTTTATTGTCTTGTAGTTCTCTACGTAAATAATGTCTAACAAAATGCCTTTAACTCAAAGCACTTCTAAAATAGTATCACAATTCGCACCTCACAATTCACTGCTCTTCACCTTGCACTATCTACTATTTCATACAGTCACCTATAATACCATTCTTAGAGCCTCACCTCCCTTCCTTCCTTTTTTTCTTTCTTTCTTTTTTCATTTTTTTTTTTCTGGTCTTGGGTCTTGAACTCCGACCTGGACACTGTCTCTGAGTTTCTTTTGCTCAAGGCTAGCACTTCACCACTTGAGCCACAGCACCACTTCCAGCTTTTTCTGTGTATGTGAGGCTGAGGAATCAAACCCAGAAGTTTGTGCATGCTAGGCAAGCACTTGAGTTAGGCCAAATTCCCAGCCTGTGAAGCTCCACCCACCCCTCTCTCTCTCTCTCACTTTTCTTTTTGCCAGTCATGGGGCTTGAACTCAAGGACTAAGCACTGTCCTTGGGCTTTCTTAAGGCTAGCACTCTACTACTTGAGCCACAGCACCACTTCTGGGTTTTTCTGTGTATGTGGTACCAAGGAATAGACTCAGGGTTTTGTGTATCCTAGGCAAGCACTCTACCACTAGGACATTTCCCAGCCCCCCTTTAAATTAAAAAAGCAAAAAACAAAGAAAACTAATACTCGGGGGCTTGAGCACAAGGCCTCATTAGCTTTTATTTGATTGGCTTTTACTCTCAAGTCTTAATGCTTGACCACTTGATCTCTAGCTTCACTTCTGGCTTCTTGGTGGTTAATTGCAAAACAAAATCTCATGAGCTCTCTTGCCCAAGTTGGCTTCCAACTTTAATCCTCAGATCTCAGCTTCCTGAGTAGCTGAGCCTCAACCCCAGGCTTCATTTCCCTGTTTGTTTCTTGGTGGTTTCTTGTTTCCTTCTTTACTTTGTTTCTGGACTTTTCTATCTGAAAGGTTGTGTTTGTAGGATTTATCCTGAAAAGTCCCTATTTGTGTGGGTTATATCATGGTAGTGATAGCTACCTAGTGTGTGAGCTAAACTAGAACTTAAGTTTCAAACCTAGAAATATCTGCGTTCCTCTGGCTCTTGACTCTCCTTCTCAGTAATTTCTAATTTCAAATCAAAACCACTGGAGGTGGGAGGGGTAAGCCCAGTGTAAGATTGCCTGCCTAGAATGCAAAGGAAGGGATGACATTGTCCAAAAGAAGAAATGTAGTCATTACCTAACTTAGGAGTTGGCAGCCCCTTTGTCCAACACCTTAATAATAACAATTAATTTCAAGTGCCTACCTAGCAAAACAAGGACCTGGGTTGAAACTCTAGAATCACTTAAAAAAATAGTTACTTGGAAGTAAACAGGGAGCAAAGAAAATAAATCTGTTTTTTCATTTGCTCTTCTCTCTCTCTCTCATTCATTTTTTTGTTTTTGTTGGCTGTGGGGCTTGAACTCTGGGCCTGGACCCTGTCCCTGAGCTTTTCAGCTCAAGGTTACCACCCTACTCCTGGGCCTGGGTGTTGTCCCTGAGCTCAAGGCTATTTCCCTACACCTTGAACCACAGCACCACTTCCGGTTTTCTAGTGTTTAATTGGAGATTTGAGTCTCATAGTCTTCAGTGCCTGGGCTCTAAATTTGAACCTCTATCCTCAGATCTCAACCTCCTGAGTAACTAGGATTATAGGAGTGAGCTCTCATGCCTGGCTGTCATTTTCTCTTCTCTTCTGCAACATTCTACTCCATAGTCTGTAAGACTTAGGGCTTTTGGATAATAACTGACTGTCATATTGTCTTTGAAACCTCCGTACTCAAAATGGGGTCACTGGAATTTTGGGTATGTTTGTATCACTGGCTTCACTTGTTGTCATCTTACTTATTCAGCTTTATAAAATCTATTGAAAGAATTAATGTAGTCTCATTTGTGCGTGTGTATGTGTGTGTGTATGTGTGTGTGTGTGTGTGTGTGTGTGTTTGACAGAGATGAATCTCAAGACCTTTATGTGTATATATATACAAATATAAAGTATATATTCCATTATTCAGCTACATCCTTTACATCTGTACATCTCTTGAATAATAATAATCTTCTCCTCCTCTTCTTCCTCCTCCTCCTCCTCCTCCTACTTCTTTTCCTTCACTCTTCCTCAGCTTGCTTGCCACGCTAATCCTCTACCATCTAAGCCACATTTCCAATCTGGCCTTTTCCAGTTGTTTTGAAGGTACAATCTGAAAGACTTCAATGCCTGGGATTTGAACCTTGTGTCTCCAGATCTCAGCCTTTTGAGTAGGTAAAAATTATAGCTGTGTCACTAGCACTCAGCTTATAATCATTTTTAATCATCCAAATTTGATATTTTTACTTTTAAACTTTTAATTCTAGTATCCAGACTTTAGCATCTTTTGTTTCATCTCTGACTTATTAATTTTAAGATTTACCAAATTCATTTTTTAAATTTATAATAAAATACTTTAAAATTTACTTACTTGTAGCTAAAACTAGTATGAAAATGTTGACTTTGAATGTTTTATTATAAAATATAATTTTAGATTTGAAAAACAGATAAAATTAAAGCAATTACTTTATGTAGGAGAAATAAAAAATAAATGTATTTATTTTAGCTATATTACATAAGTTATATTTGTGCCATGAGCTTTAATTTTTGACAGTCTGGGGCTTGAACTCAGGGCCTGAGAAACATTTCTGGCTTTTTCATACCAAGGAATTGAACCCTGGTCTTCGTACATGCTAGGCAAGCACTTTATCACAAGGCCTTGCTCCTGGTCCCAAGCCTTACATTTTTATAACATACACATGCAAAATACAAACTCCAGGATGTTAAATACTTTATTGCCCCAAGTAAAAAAGTTCAAATACTTTGTAAATACACATTAAAAATAAATAAATAATTGTTATAAAATATTTAAAAACATTTGCTAACAGAATAGCTGAAAAAGATATTAGCTTAAAACTGATATAAACAGAGCCACTCTTCTCTCTCTAGATATATCCAAATGTAGTAAGCCCTCTGCCAATTACTTTTGTATTTTTGAAAAATATAAACTCACTTAAACACGGTGCATGCCAGTGTAAGCTGATGGTTGTGAATGTGTATGTGTGTAGATTTATTGGACATCCTGCTTTTTTTCCCATTGAATGAGAATGCCCAATATACATTTTTTAGAACTTACTTTTTGCAGTTATTGTATTTTGAGTTTAATTCCATTCCCAGCATTCTTTTTTCCCCTGTAATTTCTCCTACATTCTGCATGTTTTCTTATTTTTTCCATTCATTGAAAAAAGCCTCTTAGAGATTAAGGTAGATTATTATTTATATTATGAAGTCTGCATTTTTTTTTTTGCCAGTCCCTGGATTTAGCTCAGGGCATGAGCACTGTCCTTGGGCTTTGTCAAGACTAGAGCTCTACCATTTGAGTCACAGCACAATTTTCGGCTTTTTCTATGCATGCAGTACCAAGGAATCGAACCCTGGTCTTTGTCCATGCTAGTCATGCACTCCACCTCTAGGTCAAACTCTCAGCCCCAGTATTTGTTTTGTTGCTGTTGTTATTGTTGGTTTACTTCTTTAAAAAATGTTTTATTGTTATTATTAAGTTAATATACTAAGGAGTTGCTATTTCTTTGAAGCCAGGTAATGAATATCTTCCTTTCTTCTTTCTCACCTTTCTTTCTTTCCTTCTTTCTTTCCTTCCTTCCTTCCTTCCTTCCTTCCTTTCTTCCTTCCTTCCTTCCTTCTTTCCTCCCTGTCTTTCTCCCCCCTGCTTTTTTTTTGGTCACTCTTGGGGCTAGGCCACTTTCCTGAGCTTTCTCACTCACAGCTAGCACTCTACCACTTAGAGCCATAGCACCACTTCTAGTTTTCTGGTGGTTAATTGGACAAAAGATTCTTTCCATTTTTCCTGCCCAGTCATTCTTTCTTTCTTTTTTTTTTCTTTTTCTTTTGTTGTATTTAAGATGACCCAGACATTGTTTGAACCAAGATCTTCAGCCTCCCTAGTAGCTAGGATTACAGGTGTGAGCACCTGGCTTATGAGTACATTTCTTTTTGGACAGTGTCATCCCTTTATTCTTTCTCTTCTAACTTCCCAACTCCCATCCTGACCCACAAGTCACATAGTTAAACACAGGGTCTTACTGAGTATTTGTTTTTGATTTGTCACTTATCTTTCTTTCTTTTTTTTTTAACCCGTACAAAGTTTCCATTATTTTCTAGATTAAATCAATTTGATTTTTTATTCTGCATTTTGAAGAGACTGATACAAGGTAAATATATAAAAATGACATACTGGTGGGGCTGGGAGCATGGCCTAATGGTAGAGTGCTTGCCAAGCACACATGAAGCCTTGGGAGGGGCCAGGCTGGATTGTGTGTACCATGTATTGGAACAATGGACAAGAGGCAGGTTTTGCTGCAGCAGAGAAAGCAAGAAGATGGAAGGAAATAGCTGAGTGAATGACAAAGAGGCAGGATGGACCAGACTCCATTATCCCTCTTAGATTGTTGTGAGATGGGTCTTCAGACTGGATCAAGTGATAAGCCACTGGCAATTCAGAGCATAGAATTGTCATACATGAAAATATCCAGTACTTGTTTGATGTCCAATTAATTCATTTGAGTCTCTATCTAAAAGAGATAATTAGCCTATGCAGAAGAAGAGAAAAATAAAAAGCTGAGGAAGGACCTCACGCAAAGACAATTGCAGTGCTATTTGTTAGTAAAATTTTGACAACTAAAATGCCCATTAATAGGTAAATAATTATTACAACCAGTGCTATATTCATTGTATAAATAAAGGATCAGAATAAAAATAAGTTGTTGTGGTGGCATTTTCTTGTTTAAGAAAATGCCTTTCCTGAGCCTTTAACTCAGGGCCTGGGAGCTTAGGTGTGGCCATTTGAGCCACATCTCCATTTTCCTTGTTTTAGTTCTTGTTCATATGGTATTTGAACTCTGGGCCTTGTGCTTGCTAAACAAGGACTCTATCAGTTGGGCCACATCTACAGCCTCAAAGTAAATTTGCTTCCATGCCCCCTTGATCCTGGGCATTAAACTCTGAGCCTAGGGACTGTCCCTTACCATCTCTACCACTTGAGCCACAGCACCATTTCTGGCTTTTTTCTGTGATTAGAGATCAAGTCTCAGATCTTAGCCTCCTGAGTAGCGAGGATTACTGGGTGCCTGGCTCAAAGTAAGTTTTAAGTTGAAGGCATAGTAAAAAGAATACTAGAACTCTTATCTTATTTGCAAAGTGGTACCATAAAAAGAGCCAGCTTGATTGCCATTCGGAACTATTCACTGAAGTATTTTTGGGTCAAGTGATAGGGCATCAGGAACAGTCTAAGGAGACTAAGTTATTGGCATGTGGGAATTCATTTTACTTTTTTCTCCACTTTGGATATACTTGAGGATTCCATAAAAGTAAGAAAATGAAAAGACTAAAAACTCATTAAAGACTGAAAAATAACTGAAGCATAAAAGTAAGGAAATTATTCCACTACTGTTTAGGCTATTACTTTATTGTGCATTTAAGGCAGATTCTTATTGAGGAAACATATTTGCAATAAATGTTTTTATGTACTAGACAATCAGGGTTCTGAGGATTAAAAGAGATGATCCGTGTAAATTATTTCACCCTGAGTTGTCAGTATATATAAACCTGTTTTTTTTTCCCCTTTTGAAGTTGATTTTATCATGTAAAATACATTACAGTAATATTTCATCTTTCTATTTATCTTTCTACTTCCAGATACTTTGCCTGCTGTTTAACAGGCATGGAATGTTTCATAATTTACTTAGACATTGTCTTATTGACATTTTTCCTTTATATAACATATAATGTGTTTTTGTGTAGCTGCTTAATTATTTCCATGAACTAAACATTAGAAATGGGATTGAGGGGCCCAAACAAATGCACTATGATACTTTTCTAGTTGTTCTTTATGAAAACTATTCAAATGCATTGTTATTAAGAGGCAATTATTTGTCTATAATCTAAAAACAAGGGACTACTAATATTTTCATATGTAAAAAGTATACCTTTCTTTTTTCTTTCTTTCTTTTTTTTTATTTATTTTGTGGGTTATGGGGCTTGAGCTCTGGGCCTGGGCATGTTCCTAAGCTCTTCAGCTCAAGGCTACCACCCTACCCCTGGAGCCACAGTGCCACTTCTGGTTTTCTAGTGGTTAATTGGAGATAAAAGTCTCATGACTTTAGTGCCTAGGCTGGCTTTGAACCAAAATTCTCAGATCTCAGGCTCCTGAGTAGCTACGATTATAAGTGTGAGCCACCATGCCTTACGCCACTTTTTTTTTTTTTTTGCCAGTCCTGGGCTTGAGCTCAGGGCCTGAGCACTGTCCTTGGACTTTCTCAAGGCTAGAGCTCTACCACTTGAGCTTCAGCACCCCTTCTGGCTTTTTTCTATGTATATGGTACCAAGGAATCAAACCCAGGTCTTCGTGCATGCTAGGCAAGCACTCAAACACTAGGCCAAAATCCCGGCCCATCCACCTTCCTTTTTAAATTAGCTTATATTCTACAAAGAAGGGGAAGATTTGCTTTAATTTTCCTCACACATTACTGAAGGTCAATGCATATGCATTGTCTACATTATGAATAAATACCTGTGAAAAAAATGTTCTTCACCTTGTATTGGACTCTATCTTGTCCTTATTGATTTGTTAGAGTTCTTTATATTAAGACTCCTATTACTTGGTGATGTATGTTGTGACTCTCCTAAGTTTGCAGTTCCCTTGTAAATTTGTACAATTTAAATACATCAATCTCGTTGTGCAGAATAAAATTTTAAAGCAATAAACTTGCTGCAAAAAATATATCAGCCTGTATTTAATGAAATCTAGGTCTTAAGTGGTGCCTTTTCTATTTAGAAATAATAGGAGTCTTTGTGCAGTCTCTTTAACATGGCTGTATTAATTTGTTTGTTCATCTGACTTTAGTTCATCTGGGATTTAACACTAGCTGAAGATATACAAGTTATTCCCAAATTCATAGCCAACTGTCTCAGCTATGTTATTGAATAATTTATTGTTTGTCTGGCAAGAACTTACCATCTTATTATTTTTTACTTTAGATAATTGTTATTGGTTCTTTTCACTCATTTGTTATTCTATATACACTTGAGAAGCATTTATATGTTCCAAGAAATTCCTGAAGGAATTATATTTGGAATAACCTTACAAATTAGATGAGAATTGGTATTTGTCCTATAAGAAACGATTTGTTTAGGAACATAGTCTTGTTTTTAGACTTTTGAGATCTTTTAAGTAAACTATGAAAGTCCCTGTAAGTTCTTCACACTACCAGCTAATTCTTATAATTTGAGAGTTTTACAATGTTTTACTGAAACAGATAATTTTGTCATTGATCCTCTTAGATATTAAAAATAGCTCATCCCCACTACTGTTGTGTATCTGTGTGTGGGGGCTTGAACTCAGAACCTGGATACTGTCTTTGAGCTTCTTTTGCTCCAAGCCAGCATTATATCATTTGAGCCATATTTTTGGCCTTTTCTGAGTAGTCAGTTGGAGATAAAAGACTCACAGGCTTTCCTCTCTGGGCTGTCTTTGAACCAAGATCCTCAAATCTCAACTTCCTGAGTAGCTAGGATTACAAGCATGAGCCATCAACACCAAGCTCGCTTCTACCTTTTGTGGTTAATAGAGTTTTTATGGTTAATAGAAGTTTCATGGACTTTTCTGCCTAAGCTGACTTCGAATAGTGTGATCCACAGATCTCAGCTTCCTGAGTGGCCAGGGATTATAGGTGAAACCAACGAGCACTTGTTGTCACTTCATTTTATTTTAGTAGCTTTAAATTCAAATAGGCACACATTCATATGTTTAACAGTGTGACTCTAAAGTATGCGTTGACAGTAGGCTTGCCAAACAGTCTATCCCTGTAGACTTCTTTAAACTGAATTTATTATTTTATAGACATTTTTCTGTCTATCTATCTATCTGTCTGTCTGTCTGTCTATCTATCTATCTATCTATCTATCTATCTATCTATCTATCTATCTATCTATCTATCTATCTTTGCCAGTCATTGGGCTTGAAGTCAGGACCTGAGCACTGTTCCATAACTTTTGTGCCAATGGCTAGCACTATACACTTTGAGCCACAGCTCTACTTTTGGCTTTTTGATGGTTAATTTCAGATAACTGTCTCAGTCATCAAATGTTAGTCTGCTTAGTTGGTAGGATTTTTAGGCAAGAGCCACTGAAGCCTAGCTTAATACACAATGTGTGTGTGTGTGTGTGTGTGTGTGTGTGTGTGTGTGTGTGTGCACACGCGCTCAAGCCTGGTTCTCTGTTAATTTGAGCCATAGATTTTTGCTCATTAATTGAAGATAAAAGAATCATGGACTTTGCTGTGTTGGCTAGGTTTGAACTACCAATCCTCATATCTTAGTCTCCGGAGTACCTAGATTACAGGTGTGAACCACCAGTTTTCAACTATACTTTAAATAATTGAATGATAAGTGTGTGTATATCTGTGCATACCAATCCTGGAAGGGGGGGGGATTGAACTCAGAGCTTAGGTATCGTCTCAGCTTTAGTGCTCAAGGCTAGAGCTCTACTACTTGAGCCATACCTCCATTTCTGGTTTTTTGTGTGTGTGATTTTTATTTTGGGTGATTAATTGAAGACAATTAATTGATCCTCAGATCTCAGCCTCCTAAGTAGCTAAGATTATAGACATGAACCACCAGCTCTCAGCTGGTAATGCTTTTAAATGGAAGCATTTTTCTCATTGTAGTCATAACCTAAGCTACAGATACAATCAGATCTTTTCAATCTTTTACTACCTTCAGTTGAACTGTATTTTTCAGAAGCTTCCATGCAAAAGTAAGAAGCATACTGTCTATCATATGTACCGATGAGCAAAATTTATGAACAACACAAATGGATCCAATTAAAACTTGAATAATCCATGTATAGTAAGCCAATAGGATTTAGCAGTTTAAGTCACATATCTTTATGAATGATTTGTATTCCTATTGACACAGGAAGTGCTTATTTTAAAACACAGTATAAAATCAGCCAGAAATAAAATATTAAATATCCTCATTTTAATTTAATTTTAATATAATAGCATCTATAATCATACATGAACAAATTGAAAGAAAATATAATAAAATGTGAATAACAATGGTTTATCTCCAGGTGGTAGAATTTCATGTAGTCAATCCAAATTTTCTACACTATTAATAGAACTCATTACACAAATCATGATTAAGTGAGATGAGCCAAGCTCAGGAAGACAAATGGTGCATGTTTTCTTTCATATTCAGAAACTAGATCTAAAATACTGGGACATAACAAATTACATAGGACTCTAGGCATTCACACACAATGAGACAAAAATCAGATATTCTTAGGAGAGGCACAGAAAGGCACAATGCCTATGTGTATCTGATTATACAAAATAATGTTTGCCAAAATGAACTCCAGGAAATGAAAACAAGAGGGTTTTTTTTTTTTCTATTTTTTTCTTTTCTTTTCATTTTGTTTGTTTCTTTGGTTTTTTTTTTTTTTTTTTTTTTGGCCAGTCCTGGGCTTACGCTCAGGGCCTGAGCACTGTCCTTGGATTTTTCTCAAGGCTAGAGCTCTACCACTTGAGCCTTAGCACCACTTCCGGCTTTTTCTAAGTATGTGGTACCGAGTAATCGAACCCGGGTCTTCGTGCATGCTAGGCAAGCACTCTACCACTAGGCCAAACTCCCGGCCCCTGTTTCTTTGTTTTTAGGCATGTAAGGGGAAGCACAGAAATGAAGGGGGAGAAGGTGAGCAAGTGTAGCAAAGATCCACACTGGACATTAAGCTAAAAATGAACTATATAGCATGGGTGGGATGGGAGAGGGAAACTGGAAACAAGTAAGGGAAGCAGTGCCACTGTCCAAAAAAAAAAAAATACATTCTTTACCTAACTTAGGTAACTGTAACCCCTTTATAATAACAATAAAACAATAGAAAATCAGGAGCAGGAGTTTGGCCTAGTGGTACAGCGCTCACCTAGTATACACAAAGCCTTCTTGGTTCAATTCCTCAGTACCACATACACAGAAAAAGCTGGAAGTGGTACTGTGGCTCAAGTGGTAGGCCACTAGCCTTGAGAAATCTCAAGGATAGTTTCCAAGCCCCAAGAATGGCAAAGTAAATACATAAATCATCATTAACAAATAAAATAAAAGTAAAAAAAAACAGCCAGGCATCTGTGGCCCGTGCCTGTGATTCTAGCTTCTCAGAAGGCTGAGATCTGAGGATGGCAATTCAAAGCTAACCTGAACACAAGCTTCTGTGAGAACCTTATGTCCAATTAACTATTAAGACAAAAAAAGCTGCAAGTGGAGCTCTAGCTCAAGTGGTAGAGCGCCAGCTAAGAAATAGTGCCCAGGTCCTGAGTTCAAATCCAAATATCAGTACAAACAAAACAAACACACAACTGCCTTCAAATTGTTAATACACATTTTATATCCCCCTTATCCTGAAAAATCAAAGTTTTGCAGATAGTACTAGTTATTCTCCACTCCTTACATTTTACTGAACATATCTATGTGCAAGCTAGTTTTTTGCTCTATGTTCTAGGAATATGTACATTCCAGTACTATAAGGGTGATGCTTTATATGATTGGTCCTAGGGTAGGGAAATGCAAATTATGATTATACATGTTTTTTTTTTTCTGTACATTCAGGAAAAAAATCAAATCAAATTCAAACTGTTCTCGAGGGAATCTCTTAATCTGTAAAATTGGGTCTATAAGTCACTCCGTCTCTGTAGAATATCTTTTCCATCAGTTTTGCTTATTCTGTATACACCTAGGTGTTCCAAGAACTAAGTAGGTCTCAGTGTCCCATGACAACCTTACCACAGTTTCCTAGATAATTTCTCAAGATGGTTGGACTCATTAGAACATTCTTATTCTCATCTAGGTGCAGGTGGCTCATATCTGTAATCCTAGGGACTCAGGAGGCTTAGATCTGAGGATCACTGTTGGAAGCAAGTCTAGAAAGGAAAGTCTGTGAAACTCTTCTCTTCCAATTAAACACCAAAAAGCAGGAATTGGAGCTGTGGTAAAGGTAGAGTGCTAGCTAGCCTTGAGTAAATAAGATCAGGAATGGAGCATAGGCTCTGAGTTCAAGCCCCACCCAACATCAGCACACACACATGCACATACACATCACATAAACATGCACATAGATCATACACATGTACACTCACACACACATGCATGCACACATACACCCCATACACACATGCACATATACACACACATACACACGATTCTCAAACGTTAACACAAGAATCAAAAAGCCATCAGATCAACATTAATAACTTGATTTTTTTGTTCTTAGAATTTTATTTTAATAAAATTCCTAGAGATCTGGCCTGAATGAACTCTTTATTTCCATGCAGCAGCATTTCCTTTGGGGAAAGCCTTTCTGACATAGTGGTTGGAAGATGCTTGCTTCTTTCCTTTGCCCTTCACCCCTGTAGGATTTCAAGTCACTGCTCTGAGACAATGTTCCTCAGCGGGATCAAGCTACATCAGCATAGGCCCAGAACAACTCAGACATGCAGAATGTCAGGTCTCATTCCACACCTGTGCAATCAGCAAAAGCCCCAGATGATTCACTGCACATTAATGTTTGAGGAACTCCAATTACTTCCTGCCTCACCTCTACTCTCCAAATTCCAATGTGCAATTTTATATCGCAGACATTCTAGAAAATTTCTCATTCAAACTGGCTTTTTCTTCTGTGTGACTTTATGGTATTGGAGCTTTTGCTTAGATGAATTTCTGAACCATTCATATTATTTTAGATAAAGCCTACCCTTCCCTTTGACTTTCTTATTTATCTTCTAAGCTTAAGGTTGATATGTGAAAGACACCCAACTTGGTGACTGAGGAAGAAGTCTTTGTCCTGGGTCCCCCTAATAATTTTTTCCACTATTCTTCAAGACTCTATGTCGAGATATGAGGCTGCAGACTTTGAGCTTCTTGTATGCACAGTGAATATTTCATTTTTTAATTATATATTTGAATTGATTCAAAAGTACAAAAATAATGCATATATTTTTTTTCTCTGTGTGTACATTGGGTAAGGTTTAAATGAGGTGAAACTTGCCTGTTTTCTCAAACACTGTACTATCAAAATTCTTCTAGCATTTAGAAATTCCCTCTGCTATTGGCACCCATAGTAGATGCATTGTGCAAAGGTATTCCAGAATTTCTTGTACCTAACGGATATTTTGAAGTGATTCATTTGTCTTTCCCCAGTTGCTTCAGAGGCAGAAGTCACTGGAGTGGACCCTCAGCACTGCAAAAAAAAAAAAAAAAAAAAAAAAAAAAGGTAGGGAAACTTGGTAAATGTTTGTATTATTTATCTCTTAAGCTTTAAGTCCTAGAGTAAATTGGATGGTGACATCCCCAAAGCCGTGCCCAAATTCTAATTCCTGATCCATGAGAGTGGAACCTGTGAAAGTTGATGAAAAGAAGATGAAGTCAGTTTGGGAGGACCCAGACAAAACTGAAGAAGGAAGAAATGAAAGGCGCTTGCCTGTCTGACTGACATAATTATAGCTTCAAGGACTTTCCCCAAATTTGACAGAGAAACCTGTTTTTGTCCTACAGGCACCCGTGCCTTCCATTCCTCCTGCACACAGGTTTCTGTAACAAAGTTTAACCTTAACATGCATTCCAGCGCAGCAGTAAGTAGCATAGTGTGGTGAATCTTACAATTAAAGAGGCTGAGGCAGGAGGGTAGGGATTTGGGTTACAAAAAAAAAAAGCAAGAGGGTCTAAGCAGGGTTAGCCAGTGTGGTTTACTGCCAATACTTGTCTCAAGGACCTAAGAACTATACATTTTGTATCATGCATGTAAATGCCCTCTCCTCCCCTCTCCCCTTATAACAGTGTCCCTTTATCTAAACCTCCCTGAATCCTCCTATGGTCTCCTACGGCATGTGTAAACTTATCATAGGCTATTCTCCCAAATAAATTAATCTTTAGAGAATGTCTCTCTAATTTTAATTTAGGATGACCCAACTTAATTTAGGTTGACACAACTTACTTGGCGGAAAAGTCCTTGCAGATGTAATTAGGCTGAAAAGCTTAATGTGAAGTCATTCTGGGTGATAGGGTGGACATTTAATATAATGACAAGTGACTTTATAAGAGACACACAGACACTATGTGGAAAATGGACTATATAACTTCTGGATAGGAATGGGAGGGGGAAAACTGGGAGACAGTAGGAGAAGAGATGACATTGTCAAAAAAGAAATGTACTTTTTACCAACTTATGTAACTGTAACCCCTCTGTACATCATCTTTATAGCAATAATGGTTTTTCTGAAGAGATACAGAGGAGAAAGAATAGGAAAAGGGTATGTAGCCAGAAGCAGTTGCTTCTAGAATCCCAGAGCCTGAGGTATCAAGACTGAATTCCTACCTACAGTCTTCAGAGTGAGTGTAGCCTAACACCTTGACTTCAGGCTTCTGGCCAGAAAATACATTTTTACAAATTCCTTTTTGGGGGGAGGAGGCATACACATGCCAGGATGAAGGGTAGACAAATGTAGTTATATTTAGTGTACATTATTTAAAAATTAAACTACCTCACGATGGTAGGGAAAAGAGGGGAAAAAATGGAAGAGGTGACAGAAATCAAGATGTATTGTACTAATAACCTGACTTTGCAGATTGAACCTCTTTGGACAACTACTCAATAACAAATTAAACTAAAAATTCTACATATGTGTGGGCCTGTCATATTTAGAAACTGTCAGTAGAATGCATCTGTACTCTTAGAACAAAACACAGTCACCAGATTTGTTTTTACCTTGCTCTGTTACATGGGATGTCTTAGTAGAGCCTACCACCCCAAAGGATTACTCCTTTTATTTACAAAGTATCAACAAGCTGCTCCTTTTATCAACTACAAATAAAAAGAAGGCCATGTGTTGTAATTACAGGACATGCCTGTAATCTTAGCTTTTCAGGAAGCTGATATCTGAGAATTGCAGTTTAAAGCCAGAAAAAAAAAAAAGTCTGTGTGACTATTTAATCTTCAATTAACCACCAAAAAGTAGAGCTGTGACTCAGGTGGTAGAGTACCAGCCTTGAGCACAAAAGCTGAGAGACAGAGCTCAGGCCCAGATTCCAAGACCCAGAATCAGTGTACACACACCACAAACACACACACATACACACACACACACACACACACGCTTAATTTACAAAATTTTGCAAAATAATTCTAACCGACTGTATTCAAAGTATTGTTCCAACTTATCTGCAGCTATTAAAATAGCAAATAGCTAAGCAATGCAAGTCTTCAGTTAAACACAAGAGAAAGCAAATATTTTAGGGTGGCTGAAGACAAAATCTGTCACTGTGTAACTTAAAAGAAGCTCTGTGCCAAGTCCAAGTTGGAAGATCTTCATACATTTTTCTTCCCTCTTAATATATATATATATATATATATATATAGTTTAGAGAATAATTCTCTGAATTAGGTTGCTTTTATTTGATAAAGTTTCTTATATATTCCAACTTCTATAAGCCTGCAATAATTAAATGTTTATTGATTTATTTATTTTTTTTTGCCAGTCCTGGGCTTGAGCTTGGGGCCTGAGCACTGTCCTTGGACTTTCTCAAGGCTAGAGCTCTTCCACTTGAGCCCCAGCACCATTTTCCGGCTTTTTTCTATGTATGTGGTACCGAGGAATCGAACCCGGGTCTTTGTGCATGCAAGGCAAGCACTCTACCACTAGGCCAAACTCCCGGCCCTGATTTATTTTTTTAACCAGTTTTCACTTTACTTGCTCAAGAGTGAATCGTTTATGAAGAGTTCTGTGGGTCTTCACTTTCTTACCTTTTTTGTTTTGCTTTTCATTATTCTTCTCTTTAGTTCAGTGGTTTCCTATTTTTTGTTCCCTTTCTCTAAAAGTGTACAGATCTTTCTTTTTTCTTTCTTTCTTTCTCTTCTTTCCTTCCTTCCTCCCTTCCTTCTTTCCTTCCATTTTTTCTTTTCTTTTTCCTGTGCGCACATATGTGTGTGTATGTGTGTGTGTGTGCGTGTGTGTGTGTGTGTGTGTGTGTGTGCATGTGTGTGTGTGTATCATGCACTGGTACTGAGCTGAGCAACTATGCTCTTCAGTGATGACAACTTAGTTTTTTTTAATAGGATTATAATTATCTCCTTTTCCTTTATGTTTAGTTTTTCCTTTTTTAACATATAAATGCAAATTAATTCCTATATCTTCCTATAGAGTTACAAAGCTTTTCAAGATATAGGCAAACATCTATCAAGATAATCAATTCTAATTATTTTTTAAGGTATCTTGTGTTAATTTCCAGTCTTCAGCTTTATCGTCTATTAGCTGCTGCTGTGATCTGGGAAATATTCCTTCACCATCATTTTGGTAAGTCCTTCATCTTTTATTTACAAATATTCAGGAGACATAATCAGTATAACATAATGGCCAATGGATCATGATGAAATATTGTAAGGATACATGCTAGAGAGTCCATTTCACTAAAAATCTATCATCTTGACAAAACAAACAGTTCCTTAGACAAATTTCCTTAGACAAATTACACTTCAAAGCTCTCAAGTCAAACCGGTTTATCCGCTCATTAATGCCAGGAATCAGTTTTGTTCTGTCTTGTAAAATAAATGCCTGGCATATGGTGATCCCCTAATGAATATTTGTTGGTTGTCTTGTTTACTATTTATTCAAACTCCTTGGCACATGGAGTTCATAATCCAGAAAGGGAAGGTAAACAAATTCAATGAGTAACATGAATTCAGGTAATCCTCAAGGCTATAAAGAAAATAATGTCAGATAAGAAGTTATGGAGTGAGAGAAGGGATTAGGGAAAATACCTAGGAAAGGGCTTTCTCAGAGCATGTTTGACTGAGGAAAGCAAGAGTAGAAGAGATAGAAGAGGAAGTAAAAGAAATTGATATGAATGACAGAGCCTTGGACTAGTGTGATAAGAGGAAAGTAAAAAATTCTTAATGGATTTAACATAGAATGGGAGCAAAATGAATTCAAAGTCAATGATGATTTCAAATTGCATCATCCAAGTCAGATGTTGCAGTTTATATAAAGCTTGAGACTTGGGCCTGGAGTTTGGACTAATGGTAGAGTGCTTGCACAAAGACACAGGTTTGATTCCTTAGTACTGTTGTACCCTTCTGAGAAGGGGTGAGGGGAAGTCATTTCCCAGGTGTCTGCAAGATGGAGGTAGTTTTAACAAGATGAATTCTGACTAGCTACAGCTTTTCAGCTTCAGCTCTTTATTTTTAGTTACAGCTCTTCAGTACCACATTCGCAGGAAAGAAAGCTGTGGCTCAAGTGGTAGAGCACCAGCCTTGAGAAAGCCCAAGGACAGTGCTTATGTCCTGAGTTCAAGCCCCAGGACTGGCAAAAACAAAAAACAAAAAACAAAACAAAACAGAACAAAAAACCTTGAGGCTCCTAAGAGGTTGCCAACCTTAGAAATTAGGTGCTCTGACTGAACCCATAAAGAAACGTCAAAAAATTGATAGGAAGCACTACAATATAGGCTTCAGAATCTTTAGTAGAGGACAACTTGGTTTATAAAAGATTCTAGGAGAGTTAATTGAAGTTATTTAGAAATATGAAAGAGGCTTAAAATAAGGAAATAAGATTTTATTAAGCAATTCATCTTGACCAAGATTCCATACCAATGCAACTGCACTCTAAAAGTAAACTGAAATCAATAAAAACATGGGTCAGGAGGGAAGGGTGCTCGTAAGCATCTTGGGAGAGGTTTTAAGGAGGGAAAGTATTTCATAGTTTTGCTTCAAGTCCCCAGTGCACTAGAGACTTAGAAATTACTTTTTCTGTTTGAGCAATCATCTGCTGCAGGAAGAGAATTCACTTGTCTATAAGCTCCAGGACTAAACTTCATTGTCATTTGAAAATTTGAATCTCATCAGAATCAGCTACAGAAGCTCTACTAGACAAAAAAAAAATGGTCCAAATCTGCACAAGGGACCCCACCCTACCTCACCCCACCCTCTTTCCCAAACAAGGATTAGGGTTGGACACATAGCTCTCCTATCTGAAACCCAAAACACAATTACAGGGAAATCTTGAGCTGATTAGAGTGTATCCTGGAATGAACACGAGGCTCATTAAAACACTCAGTAGACAAAGAGGCTTATTCAAGTAAGGCCTTAATCTATATTTAATTAAAAATTTTGTTCTACAAATGTAAATACATTTAAAAAGCATTTCACAGAAAAATTGTTCATCGACTACATTAAAAAAATGAAAATGTAACTACTAGAATGTTTGTCACTTTGTTTCTGACATGAGGTCTCACCATGTATCTCAGGCTAGTCCTTCTGCCTCTACCTCCTGGGATTACAGGTATGAGCTATTCCATCTGGCTTGATATTTTTACCAACCTTCTGCTTTTTTACATCTTCCTCCAGGCAGCCTCAGTTATCTGACCTTGAATACCTTCTTTGGATAGAGGCTGGCTTTTCAAGAATTTGAACTATTGTTATTTGGTGATCACTATTTGGCTTTACTCCTTCTCAATAATACATTGGTCTCTGAGAGTTAAAAGAACTATATAAGGTAACAGAAGACACTTGGAGCTATACCTGGTAGATAGCAGGCCTACAAGAAATTATTTTAAAAATGTAACATTCATGTTTGATATATTTTCTTTTTCTAATTCCTATAGCATTGATCTATTGCTAGTTAGAATGCTTGTGTGGTGGTAAGTTGTCAGTTTCACATCTGATTAACTCCAGAGTGAAGTTTAATTTTTTAAGTACTGTGTAAATTGTCAATACAACAAAAATGCAACTATTTCCATCTATTTTCCTCCTTTACCTATGTACTTTATTGTTGTTGTTGTTGTTGTTGTCTAGGTTTCAGGGTCCCATTGATAGTGTTTTATAATATTCTACTCAGAAAATCCAATAAATCAAACCTTCAAATTCTGTCCCTATGAAAGAGCCGCGGAGACCCGCACCCAAGGACGCACACACGGACCACTGGATGCAATGAGCAAGAGGGTTTTATTCGGGCATGCTCGGGCTCCCAGGTACACGTGACCTCGAGATCCGCAAGGTTCGGGTCAGTGGCTGAGAGCCCCGAACTGTCCTGAGGCTGGTTTTTTATAGGTCCACACACTCCGTTACAGCAGAGCCCGCGCTTCTTTAGCCAATAAGTTTAAAGCATTACAACAAGGTCTGCACGCAGGCAGCCAATAATTTTAGAACAAACCATACAATTTGACCAATCACCATTTAGATAGTGTTCGTGCTAAGTTGCACATCTCTGGCCCCTGGTATGAGGAAACAATCCTTGGTATTCAGCAAGATGTGAGCTCTTGCTTTGGAGGGTGAGGGGCTCTTGCTGCAATCCATTTTTACTACTAAGGGAAAAGGGTAGGTTTAGGCTTTACACAAGTTTTTGCCCAGTTATGAAAGGCACCGGCATTAGCAAGACATGCTTACAAACTATTCTATGACCTCCTGGTCAACATAGAAATAGTTTCCAAGCATGATCTTACCTGGAACTTGGTAATAGCCAAAGAATACAAAAGTAAGCTAAGTAACAATCAAAATACGGGAATAGGCTAAATCTCAGGTTTACACCCATCAGGTGGTTGAATGAGATAAGATAAGGATTAGGGAGCTTCCCAAGCTGGGGGAACTGACAGGAAGTTCTCATTCAATTGTCAAGGAGTAGTTTTATGGCCTGCAGGCTCCAATTCCTTAGTTAGCAAAACACCTGGTTATAAGCATGAGCTAAAACTTAGAATGGCAGTCCTATGATTCTGACTTGGGGTCTTTCACCTAGACCCCATGAACTTGTTACTACTCAAGATTTTTTAAAAAAGAGAAGCAGCAGTGAGCTCATTACTTTTTTCTTTGAGCCTCAGATAGATTGACTGTTTCAACCAAGTACCCCATCTTTCATTTAAGAACAAGTTATATGGGGCTGGGAGTTTGGCCTAGTGGTTAAAGTGCTTGCCTAGCATGCACGAAGACCTGGGTTCAATTCCTTGGTACCACATACATAGAAAAAAGCCGGAAGTGGTGCTGAGGCTCAAGTGGTAGAGCTCTAGCCTTGAGAAAGTCCAAGGACAGTGCTCAGGCCCTGAGCTCAAGCCCAGGACTGGCAAAAAAAAAAAAAAAAAAAAAAAAGAACAAGTTATCTTCACAAAACCACCTTTAACTGGTAATCCTGGATTGTAGCACACAGGCTGGCCTGAGTTAGAAGACTACAAACAAGCTTCATCAAAGTGTGTTTCCTAATACTTCTAGTCTACAACCTTACCTCCCATGTCTTGACCTTTTGAAATGTAAAAATGCAGGCCACACAAGACTAGGTCCAGTGAACTTACCAAGGTTGCCTATTTCTTACTTTGTTTCTTCTGGTACCAGGGGTTGAGGTACATAGAAGTGTAGAGGTTAAAAAGAAATATTTTAGAAGTTATTGACATTTTTAAGAGGTCAATTTAAAATGTGCCTCTGGCAGTCAGGTAAAGAAGACTATAATTATCTAGACCCACCAAGAATCAACATAAGTAATTTTCTTTGACTTGTCTGTTGTTTCTTCAGTCTGTCCATTCAAAAGTTTCTCAACCTACCAGAATGTACTGAGAAGAGACAGAATCACCCTCTTTTACTCCCTGTCTTTCAGTAATTCAAATAAATTCATCTATTGTTGTACTGAATTGTCCTTGTAGGTATTCTATTTCTATGTAACAGGATTCAAAGCAAAACTTGTGTTTTGCTTTGATTCTGTGGCCATGGGACTTGAACTGGGGCCTTCCCACTGTCCCTGATTTTTTTTCTTTCTCTAAGGCTATCTCTCCACCTACCACTTGAGCTGTTGCTGTACTTCTATTCAATAGTTAATTCTTTTCCTCTTTCCCACCCTTTGTATTAGCATAGGGAGTGAAACTAGATTCTCCCACTTGCTGAGAAAGTGCCCTTGTTTGAACTATACCCATACCCCATTTTGTTCTATTTTGTTTCTGAGATAGGGTCTTGGTAACTTTGTGTAGGTCAGCCTTGAACTCCAGATACAAATCATGAGCCCACTATGCTGGCCTCCCTGTGACCGGAATTGTAGGCATGCCATACCATGTCCAATTTAATGTCTTACTCTTGTTAGTAGGCACCTAGCAACTTCATGACTTTAAGACAGTTAAATCAGCTCTCAATATCAATCCCTAAACTTGGGTGGTAAGGTTAGTATATACTTATGGGTCATTAAAGATAAGGGAGGTAAATGACCAATATATTTCAAAGCATTAAAGTTGGGGGGGGGAGGGAAATGGGTAGCAAGACATGTGAAAGGGTATTAATGTATGTGAATTAATGCACCTTCTATCTGGCAAATATCATGTAACCCTTTTACTAATTACAATAAAAAAAATTAAAAAAAAATAAAAAAAAACAAAAAAACAAAAACAAAAACAAAACAAAGCATTGAAGTTGTAGACTGGGTTTCTTTTAAGAAATTTATTTATTTATTTTTCTCATCAGAAGGGGAAATAGAAAAGAATATTTGAAAAAGAATAAATTTAAAACACATTTTCTATGATACCACATAATACTTGCTCTGCAGATAAAATATCCAGGATGTAAGGGTAAGTACTAAGATATTTTGAAACTCAACTGTTATCACTAAGGTGTTTCAGTGCTCAATATAGCACTAGCAGATACTCATAGCTTCTCGTTTTTTAGTTCTTTTTCATCCCTAAATATACATAACCTTTCCTGTGTTTTCAGGAATGTCTATCGTCCCTCCCAATGCTGGTTCTAAAGATTTCAGACTCTTTTTTTTTTTTTTTTTGCCAGTCCTGGGCTTGAGCTCAGGGCCTGAGCGCTGTCCTTGGACTTTCTCAAGGCTAGAGCTCTACCACTTGAGCCTCAGCACCACTTCCAGCTTCTTTCTATGTATGTGGTACTGAGGAATTGAACCCAGGTCTTCGTGCATGCTAGGCAAGCATTTTAACCACTAGGCTAAACTCCTGGCCCAGACTTCAGACTCTTAACTCTTCCTTTAAACAGGTATTGGAAACCACATTACTGCAATGGATTTGGAGCATCATATTGCATTACTTTATATAAATTATTTCACAGAGATTTGCTCTCATTTTTCTGATCTCCTGTGATTTCATGTTTCACAGAAGATGAAGAGTTAATTGTAGCATTTCAGGGGGAGACAGTGAGAGAGTCTGAATTCAATCTCCCATTTGAAATACAAAGAGAAAATATAGGCTTTATATTTCCTTGGCAGGTGAGGTTAGAGAAACTATAAATGAGGGAGCTGTCTGTCACGTTGTAGAATGACAGCTGCCCATACTCATAGTCTAGGAAAACTCCAACTTTGTCGATTGGCTTTCCCATGTAGATCTTTTTCAATGGAGGAAAGACCCACAAGGTATAATCAGTTCCCATCACAGAGCTCATGAGTAAGACTTTATTTCCAGATGCGTCCATCTTGTTGCCCTTTCTGTCTGGAGCACTGCAGATGCCCAGCTGCCACCTGCGTGCCCTGGCCACATCCACTTCCCAGTAGTGCTTTCCTGTGGCGAAGCTCTCTGCACCGCACACGGTGGCACTAAAGTCACATCTCCATGGGCTTCCAGGCATGTCCTGCCCGGTATTACTGAATCTCACACTTTTTAGATTCCCAGATAAGGCCAGGCAGGGATGAGCTGTTTCAGGATCCAAAGTTACATGTCCTGCAGGGGCAGAAAAATTCAGTTAGTGAGGTCAGTATGAGACACGATCTCTCGTTTTCAAGGACTTTCTGCTGTTTGAGCACATGCTCAGACACAGACATGGCACTACCCAGAGCAATTGAGGAGACACCATAAATGGACATCAGGGAAGCAGGAAGTGGTGAAAAGGAACACAGTTGACTGGTGGGAGGAGAGAGACAGAGAGACAGAGACAAACAAATAGACGGTGGAAACTGAGAATAGGATTCACTTGAAAAAGGCTAGAAAACCAATGAGAATCTTCCAGGGGGGGGGGAATAAAACTAAGTTCACTGAGCTTCTTTATACTTTCTTTTCATATCTCAGGTTATTTCTTCTCTTACCTTTCTGCTTAACCCCTAATATTGATATTGTGCTTTTTTTTGGGGGGGGGGGTTTGCTTACAGGGTTTGACCATGAGTTCCTTCTTTTTATGACTTGCATTCTCTTCCTGTGAAGACTTCACAAAGACTTCCATGTCTTCTGTACCTCCTGACTTACCACATAAACAAATTTCTAGATACTAGCTGGATATAGAGAATTTCAAATATAACATGGTCAAAGTAGCCTTCAGTCTCTATTTCTTAATAAATTGTACCCTGTTGTTTCAGTTGATGATGGTGATATTATTAGCAGAAGTCCTGTATACATATATATGTATATGATTTCTTCTAATATCTAATCTGGGAGTGGTTTCTTCAAACCACATGCTTTGATGATTAAATCACAAGTTCTTGATTATTAGCATCTTCAATAGTATCTACGCCCATCTGAGCCACATGTCCAGTCTGGAATTTTGCTGGATAATTGGACAGAGAGCTGGGTTTAAACCACCATCCTCCAGGTCTCAGACTCGAGAATAGTTAGGATTGTAGATGGCAACTTAGAGTTTACTTTCATCTGTGGCAGGATGGTCAGTTGGGTCCCAAACATAAAGCATTTATAGTTGTGGACATACTCACTTTGGAACGCTGCTAGCATTTTGCTCATTCCTTTTATCTGGCAGGAACTCAGATCTGTGATAACAGCAGACTTTAGGCATTGAAGCAGTAGTGACTCACTCCTATTAATAAGAAAGAAAGAAAGAAAGAAAGAAAGAAAGAAAGAAAGAAAGAAAGAAAGAAAGAAAGAAAGAAAGAAAGAAAGGAAGGCAATCTCAGTTATCTGAGCAGGCCACAGTCCCTTCCCCATCTTAACCAGCAAGTATGTTGATTATATAAGACTCTAGGTTCAGATTCAATGTATCCAAATGAAAACTTACCTTTCTAAATTGTATCTTGCATTCTAGGGGGAAAAAAGAAACATGGTTACTATGGGTCTTCAATCAAAGCCAAACATTTTAAGTGTTTGACCCAGGACAATATTTGTTCTGATAATAGGAACCTTATTTCCTTGGAATGTCTTCAGACTTATAGAACCAATTCAGAAAAAAAAATGCTCAAAAACATTGGCTATATTCTTAGGCAAAACATTGCCTCTACCTCACCTCAACCATTTTATTCAGCTCAGTCATCTTTTGAAAATGTCAGTTTGTTTGCCATCTATGCTAGGATGAGGAGATGTGAACACATGGAGGTGCCGTTTAGGTCAGCAGCATAACTGGAGCCACGTTAGGAGTTAAGTGTAATTGGGTCACAGCTGCCTGTGTCCAAATGTAACCTTGGCTTTAGAATTCATGTGAAGATATCAACATATATGAATTGGCTTTAAAAACAAAGACAACAAATATAGATTTCAAACTCCATTCTGGGGTTTGAATTCAGGGCATAGGCAATGTCTTTAAGTGTTTTTGTTCAAGATTAACATTCTACTTCTGGAGCCAGAGCTCCACTTCTGGCTTTTCAATGGTTAATTGGAGATAAGATTGTTATGGTCTTTCCCTGCCGCACCAGCCTTTGAACCACAATCCTCAAATGCAAGCCTCCTGAGTAGTGATGTTTACAGGCACTGAATTTATATTTAATATTTTAAGTGTTTAAAATAGTAATTAACTGAGACATAGGCTTTTCCAATGAGTCTATCATAGGGCAAATATAAAGAAGCCACAATCCTCAGATCTCAGCCTCCTGAGTAGCTAGGATTATAGGCGTGAGCCACCATGCCTGACTTAGACTACATATCTTATAAACAACAGAAGTTTATAACAGAAGTTTATTTCTTATAGTCTGAGGGCTGAGAACTTATATAAAAGTCATGGCTACATCCAGTGCCTGATAAGACAGCTTTGACTTCAATCTAACGTCAATGATAAAATAGGAGCTAAGGTGTTTTTTGTTTTTTGTTTGTTTGTTTGTTTTTTTGCCAGTCATGGGAATGGACTCAGGGCCTGAGCATTGTCCTTGGGTTCTTTTTCTCAAGGTTAGAGCTCTACCACTTGAGTCGCAGCACCATTTCTGGCTTTTTTTTTTTCTATGTATGTGGTAACTAGGAATCCAACCTGGGTCTTCGTGCATGCAAGGCAAGCACTCTACCACTAGGTCAAACTCCTGGCCAAGAGCCACGATTTTTGATGGCATGTAAGAGGTGTTTATCTACTGATTCAGGAGAGTGCCCTCTCCACCTCCAGAAGTCAATCATCACCCAAAGTCCTATCTCCTAACATCATCTTCTCTAGGATGAGGACATATGAGCATAAATGATTATATATACATATATTCCTGTGGACACACAGACATTCAAACCCCAGCAAATATTGCCCAAAAGCCACACTTGTGTTTCAAGGGAAGCCACTCATTTCTAGCAGCAGCTACTGTGATTTTTTTGGATTCACCCTCTGTTTTTGTTTTTTCCAAAGAAAAAGCTATGAGTATTAGCAAGTACTTATATACTTACATGCATTATTTCCCCCATAAAATGCAAAGAAAAAGCCATTCTGCATTTTTCTCTTTCCATTAAATGAAATTATCATAAGGTATTATTTTAGCACTCACAGAAGTGATTAATTTTTTATGGTTTGTAGACTAGCCCATTGAGTAGATGTATCACACTTTAATTATTTACACTACTGAAGCACATATCAATTCAAACTTACTGTTGACAATTTTAAAGTATGATAATGCATTTTAGGAAGTATCACTCCATTACATATAATTTTATTACAATCCATAAACGCTTCCCAGAGTTATTTTCTAGCCAACGCATAAACATAAAAAAGGCAGATATATATATGCACATAGTGTAATGTTTAAATCTATCCTCAAATATTTGTCCTTTTTTTTTTCTTTTAATTTTAGTGGTAGTGGAGTTTGAACTCAGAGCCTTACAACTGCTAGGCAAGTGCTCTACCACTCAAGCCACCATGCTTTCTATCTTTGTTTCTTTAGTTATTTTTCATTAAGATTCCATGTTTGTAATGGGGACTGGCCCTACTTATACCTTCTGAAGTAGCTGGGGTTACAGTTGTGTACCTTTTGCCCAGCTTAGTAGAAAGATAAAAGTCCTAGCACCTCCCCTCCCCCACTTCCTTTTCTTTTTGTCCTGGCTGGCCTCAAACTATGAGCTCCCCTGGTCTTTGTCGTTTGCATAACTAAGATTATAGGCATACATTATCACACAGCCAGCCCACATCTATCTGTTCCTGATAGTAAAACTATTCAGGCTAGACCTACGTGTGGTGGCAAGTATCTGATATCCTAGCAACGTAGGAGTCAGTGATCAAGACCACTGCAGTTTTAGGCCAGCCCAGATAAAGAAGCTTACAAACCCCCATTTCATCCAATAGAGCTGGGTCTTGTGGTTCACACTTGTCATTTCAGCTTTGACCAGAAATGTAAAAAAGGATTATGGTCTTGTCTAAGCTTTGGAAAAGAATATAACCTTAGCTCAAAAATAACCAGATATAGTGTTCAAATGCTAGAGTACCTGCCTAGCAAGGTACTTTTAGAGATAAAAAAAAAGGGGGAAAAATTCAAAATAATTTTAACACCTTGGACCAGACATGCATGCTAAGCAAACATTCTACCACTAGGCCATATTCCCAGCCCTAAAAATAAAAATCTTTTTCATTTATTTATTTTTTGCCAGCCTTGGGGCTTGAACTCAGGGCCTGGGTGCTGTCCTTAGGCTTTCTCAAGGCTATCGTTCTATCATTTGAGCCACAGCACCATTTCCAGTTTTTTCTGTGTATGTGGTATGGAGGAATTGACCCAGGTTTGGATGCATGCTAGGCGAGTATTCTACCACTAAGCCACATTTCTAGCCCACCATATAGGGTTTTGGGGTGCTGTTGTAAATAGTGGATATACAGCAGGCTTTGGGGCTGCTGGATTATGTGCCCATAGTCAGTTTAGATTAGAAATCTCTCCACTTATTTCCCTCTGTGGCAGGAGTAGTAGTGGTATACCTTCTCACCAACTGTGTGCAGAATGCCTTCACACAATGGAAGAGCTGCTGAATCTCAGTGTATTGTGGAAGAGCACTGACCTGGCGTTCTGGAGAGGTCCCCTAAATGCTATACCCTTCTCTTTTCTCACACACTGCACTGAACATACCTGCAACAATGATGAGTCAGGTTCCTTGCACGTCTTCTCCAGCTCGATGATGATCCTCTGGAGGCTGTAGAGATGCTCAGAGACATGGGCCTCACTCTCCTTCAGTTTAGTCATGTTCTCTTGGGTCAAACAGTCCAGTCTCCACAAATGCACTTTTTTATCACTACTCAGCATCTGGTGCCTTTGCTTACTGCCTAATTTAACTATGTCTTCACAAGCTTGTTTTTCTGCCTGCTACCCCAGAAAAGGAAATAATTAGTCAAGTCCATGAAACCCTTCTATAGGAATCAGGATGCCACTACATAAAAGCTTAACTCCAAGTCTTTGCTATTTAATTGTTCTAACATTGAAATGAATGTGTACATATAGTCTATTTACTCAGATCACCCATATGCATCTCAAGATATCACTTCCAGTTTTCTGTGGCATTCTATTTATTTGTGTATTTTTTTGTGCCAGTCCTGTAGCTTGAACTCAGGGTGCTGGCCCTGAGTTTTTTTTGCTCAAGACTAATACTCTACCACTCTGAGCCACAGGTCTACTTCTAGCTTTCATTTTGGTAGTTGATTAGATACAAAAGTCTTATGGCTTTTACTGCTTGGACTGGCTTTGAACCTCAAGCTTCAGATCTCAGCCTCTGGAGTAGCTAGGATTACTAGCCTGAGTCACCAAGGCACGGCTGCTCTGGCATTTTATATAGAAAGCTTAATACTTACATTACTGTATTAAAATAATTGTAATATTTTATTTTTATTTTTATTTTACCAGTCCTGCAGCTTGAACTCAGGGCCTGAGCATTGTCCTTGGGCTTTCCTCATGGCTAGCGCCCTACCACTGGAGCCACAGCACCACGTCAGGCTTTTCTATATATATGGTACTGAGGAATCAAACTTGGGTCTTTGTACATGCTAGGCAAGCATTCTACCACTAGACCAAACTCCCAGCCCAAAACATTTATAATTTAATTAAAATCAATCACATCAATCACATTTAACCACTAATATCTATTTTCTTTTATACTTCCAAATGAACTCCACCCAGATGTTATTTAAGAAAAAAAGAACAAATGGTGACTTGTTATATTCTATTGCTAACCTGACAACTTGCATCTTTCTGGTGACTCTTCCCTATCCATAAACACACAGCCATGGTTTCCTTTGTACATGGTGAATTAGTCACTCGGTATGAGGTGAATAGCACAGATGATTGGGCGGATGTCAAATTGATAGATATAGATTGTATCTACGTCTTGCTATTAATAAGCATAGTGATAGTGTGATAATAATGCATACTACTTATCCACCACTTCAAATATAGGAGGTACTTTTTGTAATCTTTCAATAGATTTCTATTTGCTTAAAGCCCTGGACTTGATCTTCTGGACTACCAAAAAGAAAAAAAGAAAAGAAAGAACACTCACAACAATCTAGTGTTAGTGGCTATTGATGTATTGTTATCTCCATTTTATAATAAAAGAAACAGTAGCAGGATAGATGGCAGATCCAAGAATACACAGGAGCTAGGAGAATTCAAGTAAGAACTCAATTATAATCTGCCTTCAAAAGTTAATTCTGATGAAGGGGGGTATCAATGTGTGAGAAGTAATGCACCTACTACCGGACAAATGTTATCTGTAACCCCTCTATGCATTATCCGAACAATAAAAAAAAAAGTTAATTCTGACCTGTCACTATATATGAAACTCTCTATGTAGTGTTACCTTAGAAGTGGTGCCGTGGCTCAAGTGGTAGGGCAGTAGCATTGAGATGAAGAGCTCAGGTACAGTGCCCGGGCCAGAGTTTCAGCCCCATGACTGACCAAAAAAAAAAAAAAAAATGTCAGTGTTGCCTTATTCAGGTGTTTGTGTGTGTGTGTGTGTGTGTGTGTGTGTGTGTGTGTGTGCCCACATATTTGTATGTGGCTGTACTGGGAATTATAATCAGGGCCTTTCCCTTGCTTGTCTTGGTTGTTAGGCTGGCGTTCTACTACTTGAATCATGCCTCCATCATTGCCTTTTGCTGGCTATTTGGGGATGGAATCTAATCAACTTTTCAGTCCAGCTTGGCCTAAAACCAAGATCTCAGTCTCCTGAGTAGTTAAGATTATAAACCTGAGCCACCACTAGTTTATCTGTCTTTTGATATGGTTATGAGTGCATTTACAATATGACATAGTACTATAAGGTACAAAAGAATTTATGGGCATATTTTACTTTACATATATCTTTCATATTCATATAAAGAAAAATACATAAGTAGGATGATTACATGGTAAAGAGCCATTCCATATTCCAGAGCACCATTTTGTGATTCTCGTATTGATGGATATATGCTGTGCAAGGTTGTAACAGTAAGAATAATGCAAATCTATTGATTGCAGAAACAGAATTGCTAGGTGGCTATATAGACACATTTGATACATTTAGGATTGGCACTGAATATTTCACTCAGAAAACTGACATAATGTTCTGGGTTTTCTTTCTTTTATTTCCTAAATATTATGAGGATATTGTTCTCAAGAATCTTACTTGTAATGTTTCCTGGGACTTCTCCAGCTCAGTGGAAAATTTAATCAGTTGATTCTGCTTAGCTTTTCTTGCGTTCAAGTCAAATTTGCAGTCTTGCAGTCTCAGCAAGCTCAGCTCATTCTCTTCGGTCAACAACCGGAACCTCAGTCCATATTCAGATTCAATTATCTCTTTAAGATTCTGTTTCTCTTCCTTCCTCAGTTAAAAATAAATGGCAGATTTCAGGTGAAACATGACAGACACGACATACACCTTGTTGCCATCTGCAATCGCAGTATAAAAATAAGAAAATATGCCAGTTGCGGTGGATCACACCTGTAATCCTATCTACTCAAGAGGCTATGATCTGAGGATCACAGTTCAAAGCCAGCCTGGGAACTAAAGAAAACCACAAGTGGGGCTGCAGCTCAAGGGGTAGGGTGGTATGAGCTAAAGAGCTCAGGGACAGCACCCCAGTCCAGAGTCCAAGCCCGAAGAAGAAGAAGAAGAAGAAGAAGAAGAAGAAGAAGAAGAAGAAGAAGAAGAAGAAGAAGAAGAAGAAGAAGAAGAAGAAGAAGAAGAAGGAGAAGAAGGAGAAGAAGGAGAAGAAGGAGAAGAAGGAGAAGAAGGAGAAGAAGGAGAAGAAGGAGAAGAAGGAGAAGAAGGAGAAGAAGGAGAAGAAGGAGAAGAAGGAGAAGAAGAAGAAGAAGAAGAAGAAGAAGAAGAAGAAGAAGAAGAAGAAGAAGAAGAAGAAGAGGAGGAGGAGGAGGAGGAGGAGGAGGGGGGAGGAGGAGGGGGGGAGGAGAAGGAGGGGAGGAGGAGGGGAGGAGGAGGGGAAGGAGGGGGAGGAGGAGGGGGAGGTACGAGACACATACATTAAAAAAAAAGAAGAAAGAAAAAAGGTATAAATTCAAAAAACAAAGGGAGTTTGAGTCAATCAGTGAGGAAATCAACCAAACCTTAAAATGTAGAGTGCAGATAAAAGAATGTTCATTGATTTAGAGATGCTAAGGAGACTAAGTCTCCGAAGACAAAGAGATAAAAAATTCAGAGGTATTTGTGAATAGGATTTACTGATGCTTTTGACTGAAAATGGAATCAAAGATAGAAGATATCCAAGTTTTTATAGTAAGCAACTAGAAAAATGGAATTACTAAAATATAGAAAGAAAATAAGGAAGATTCCAGAGGCAAGAAAGCTATTAGGACTTCAGATTTATTTTGATTTGGCTTTGTGTTTGTTTTTGGTAGTACTTGGGCTTGAACTCAGGACCTTGTATGTGCTAGGCAGGCACTCTACTACCAAGCTATATCTCCATTAGGAAATCAGGAACTAAAAATTTATGGTATAATATATTGGATATAAAAGTTTTCCATTTTAGTCAGGCACGGTGGCTCACACCTATAGTCTCAGGGACAGTGCCCAGTCCCAGAGTTCAAGCCCCACCCCCACACCCCCTCAAAAAAAAGGTCTGCCATTTGCAGCCAGGCACTGGTGGCTCATGCCTGTAATCCTAGCTACTCGAGAGGCTGACATCAGAGGATTGCTGTTCAAAGCCAACTGGGACATTAAAATCCTTGGGATTCTTTTTTTCTTTTTTTGCCAGTCCTGGGCTTGAGCTCAGGGCCTGAGCCCTGTCCCTGGACTTTCTCAAGGCTAGCACTCTACCACTTGAGCCTCAGCACCATTTCCGGCTTTTGTCTATGTATGTGGTACCAAGGAATCGAACCCGGGTCTTCGTGCATGCTAGGCAAGCACTTTAACCACTAGGCCAAACTCCCGGCCCCATCCTTGAGATTCTTATTTCCAATTAACCACCAGAAAATTGGAAGTGCCATTGTGGCTCAAAGGGGTAGAGTGGTACTCTTAAGCCAAAACTGGAGATGAGAGGCTCATAGACTTTTCTTCCCAGGCTGGCTTTTGAACCTCTGTCCTAAAATCTCAGCTTCCTGAGAAGCTAGAATTACATCTGGGTTAATTTAGTAAATTCTACAAGGTCAGTCTCCTTGTTTTCAATGCTGAGTACTTAGGACCTCACTAGTACTGGTTGACTGTGTGTGTATATAGCCATA